>NC_056458.1:9753080-10053080 GCF_018296145.1 Oncorhynchus tshawytscha | reverse complement strand
ACCTACTCATTCAAGGGTTTTTCTTTATTTTTACTATTTTCTAAATTGTACAATAATAGTGAATACATAAAAACTATGAAATAACACATATGGAATCATGTAGTAAACAAAAAAGTGTTTAACAAATCCAAAAATATTTTATATTTGAGGTTCTTCAAATAGCCCCCCTTGCCTTGATGACAGCTTTGCACACTCTTGGCATTCTCTAAACCAGCTTCACCTGGAATGCTTTTCCAACAGCCTGGAAGGAGTTCCCACATATGCTGAGCACTTGTTGGCTGCTTTTCCTTCACTCTGCGGTCCAACTCATTCCAAACCATCTCAATTGGGTTGAGGTCTGGTGATTGTGGAGGCCAGGTCATCTGAGGCAGCACTCCATCACTGTACTTCTTGGTAAAATAGCTCTTACACAGTCTGGAGGTGTATTGGGTCATTATCCTGTTGAAAAACAAATGATAGTTTCACTAAGCCCAAACCAGATGGGATGGCGTATCGCTGCAGTGCGCTGTGGTAGCCATGCTGGTTAAGTGTGCCTTGAATTCTAAATAAATCACAGAAATTGTCACAAGAAAAGCACCCCCACACCATAACACCTCCTCCTCCATGCTTCACGGTGGGAAATACACACGCGGAGATCATCCGTTCAGCCACATCTCACGAAGACACGGTGGTTGGAATCAAAACGAAATTTCGAATCGAAATTTTGGTCTCCAGACCAAAGGACAAATTTCCACTGGTCTAATGTCCATTGCTCGTGTTTATTTGCCCAAGCAAGTCTCTTCTTATTATTGGTGTCCTTTAGTAGTGGTCTTTGCAGCAATTCGACCATGAAGGCATAATTCACAGTCTCCTCTGACTAGTTGATGGTTTTTGCGACTGCACTTGAAGAAATGTTCAAAGATCTTGACATTTTCCGTGTTGATGTCTTAGAGTAATGATGGACTGTCGTTTCTCTTTGCTTATATGACCTGTTCTTGCCATAATATGGGCTTGGTCTTTTATCCAATATGGCTATCTTCTGTACACCCCCCTACCTTAAAACAACACAACTGATTGGCTCAAATGTATTAAAAAGTAAAGAAATTCCACAAATTAACTTTTAAGTAGGCACACCTGTTAATTGAAATGCATTCCAGGTGACTATGGTTGAGAGACAGGTTGAGAGAATGCTAAGGCAAAGGGTGGCTACTTTGAAGAATCTCAAACAAAATATATTTTGATTTGTTTAACACTTTTTTGGTTACTTTTTCGCGATGCGGATCCTGTGTTCTGCCTTACAACCAGTGTAACCGAGTGGATCACATGCAGCGACCAAAAAAAAAAATGACTCAGAAAAAGAGGGAAACGAAGCGGTCTTCTGGTCAGACTCCGGAGACGGGCACATCGTGCACCACTCCCTAGCATTCTTCTTGCCAATGTCCAGTCTCTTGACAACAAGGTTGATGAAATCCGAGCAAGGGTAGCATTCCAGAGGGACATCAGAGACTGTAACGTTCTCTGCTTCACGTAAACATGGCTCACTGGAGAGACGCAATCCGAAGCGGTGCAGCCAGCGGGTTTCTCCACGCATCGCGCCGACAGAAACAAACATCTTTCTGGTAAGAAGACGGGCGGGGGCGTATGCCTTATGGCCAACGTGACATGGTGTGATGAAAGAAACATACAGGAACTCAAATCCTTCTGTTCACCTGATTTAGAATTCCTCACAATCAAATGTAGACCGCATTATCTACCAAGAGAATTCTCTTCGATTATAGTCACAGCCGTATATATCCCCCAAGCAGACACATCGATGGCTCTGAACGAACTTTATTTAACTCTCTGCAAACTGGAAACGATTTATCCGGAGGCTGCATTCATTGTAGCTGGGGATTTTAACAAGGCTAATCTGAAAACAAGACTCCCTAAATTTTATCAGCATATCGATTGCGCAACCAGGGGTGGAAAGACCCTGGATCATTGTTACTCTAACTTCCGCGACGCATATAAGGCCCTGCCCCGCCCCCCTTTCGGAAAAGCTGACCACTACTCCATTTTGTTGATCCCTGCCTACAGACAGAAACTAAAACAAGAAGCTCCCACGCTGAGGTCTGTCCAACGCTGGTCCGACCAAGCTGACTCCACACTCCAAGACTGCTTCCATCACGTGGACTGGGAGATGTTTCGTATTGCGTCAGACAACAACATTGACGAATACGCTGATACGGTGTGCGAGTTCATTAGAACGTGCGTTGAAGATGTCGTTCCCATAGCAACGATTAAAACATTCCCTAACCAGAAACCGTGGATTGATGGCAGCATTCGTGTGAAACTGAAGGCACGAACCACTGCTTTTAATCAGGGCAAGGTGTCTGGTAACATGACTGAATACAAACAGTGCAGCTATTCCCTCCGCAAGGCTATCAAACAAGCTAAGCGCCAGTACAGAGACAAAGTAGAATCTCAATTCAACGGCTCAGACACAAGAGGCATGTGGCAGGGTCTACAGTCAATCACGGACTACAGGAAGAAACCCAGCACAGTCACGGACCAGGATGTCTTGCTCCCAGGCAGACTAAATAACTTTTTTGCCCGCTTTGAGGACAATACAGTGCCACTGACACGGCCTGCAACGGAAACATGCGGTCTCTCCTTCACTGCAGCCAACGTGAGTAAGACATTTAAACGTGTTAACCCTCGCAAGGCTGCAGGCCCAGACGGCATCCCCAGCCGCGCCCTCAGAGCATGCGCAGACCAGCTGGCCGGTGTGTTTACGGACATATTCAATCAATCCCTTTACCAGTCTGCTGTTCCCACATGCTTCAAGAGGGCCACCATTGTTCCTGTTCCCAAGAAAGCTAAGGTAACTGAGCTAAACGACTACCGCCCCGTAGCACTCACATCCGTCATCATGAAGTGCTTTGAGAGACTAGTCAAGGACCACATCACCTCCACCCTACCTGACACCCTTGACCCACTCCAATTTGCTTACCGCCCAAATAGGTCCACAGACGATGCAATCTCAACCACACTGCACACTGCCCTAACCCATCTGGACAAGAGGAATACCTATGTGAGAATGCTGTTCATCGACTACAGCTCGGCATTCAACACCATAGTACCCTCCAAGCTCGTCATCAAGCTCGAGACCCTGGGTCTCGACCCCGCCCTGTGCAACTGGGTACTGGACTTCCTGACGGGCCGCCCCCAGGTGGTGAGGGTAGGCAACAACATCTCCTCCCCGCTGATCCTCAACACTGGGGCCCCACAAGGGTGCGTTCTGAGCCCTCTCCTGTACTCCCTGTTCACCCACGACTGCGTGGCCATGCACGCCTCCAACTCAATCATCAAGGTTGCGGACGACACAACAGTGGTAGGCTTGATTACCAACAACGACGAGACGGCCTACAGGGAGGAGGTGAGGGCCCTCGGAGTGTGGTGTCAGGAAAATAACCTCACACTCAACGTCAACAAAACTAAGGAGATGATTGTGGACTTCAGGAAACAGCAGAGGGAACACCCACCCATCCACATCGATGGAACAGTAGTGGAGAGGGTAGCAAGTTGTAAGTTCCTCGGCATACACATCACAGACAAACTGAATTGGTCCACTCACACAGACAGCATCGTGAGGAAGGCGCAGCAGCGCCTCTTCAACCTCAGGAGGCTGAAGAAATTCGGCTTGTCACCAAAAGCACTCACAAACTTCTACAGATGCACAATCGAGAGCATCCTGGCGGGCTGTATCACCGCCTGGTATGGCAACTGCACCGCCCTCAACCGTAAGGCTCTCCAGAGGGTAGTGAGGTCTGCACAACGCATCACCGGGGGCAAACTACCTGCCCTCCAGGACACCTACACCACCCGATGCTACAGGAAGGCCATAAAGATCATCAAGGACATCAACCACCCGAGCCACTGCCTGTTCACACCGCTGTCATCCAGAAGGCGAGGTCAGTACAGGTGCATCAAAGCTGGGACCGAGAGACTGAAAAACAGCTTCTATCTCAAGGCCATCAGACTGTTAAACAGCCACCACTAACATTGAGTGGCTACTGCCAACACACTGTCAATGACACTGACTCTACTCCAGCCACTTTAATAATGGGAATTGATGGGAAATCACTAGCCACTTTAAACAATGCTACCTTATATAATGTTACTTACCCTACATTATTCATCTCATATGCATACGTTGATACTGTACTCTATATCATCGACTGCATCCTTATGTAATACATGTATCACTAGCCACTTTAACTATGCCACTTGGTTTACATACTTATCTCATATGTATATACTGTACTCGATATCATCTACTGTATCTTGCCTATGCTGCTCTGTACCATCACTCATTCATATATCCTTATGTACATATTCTTTATCCCCTTACACTGTGTTATAAGACAGTAGTTTTTTTGGAATTGTTAGTTAGATTACTTGTTCGTTACTACTGCATTGTCGGAACTAGAAGCACAAGCATTTCGCTACACTCGCATTAACATCTGCTAACCATGTGTATGTGACAAATAAAATTTGATTTGATTTGATTTGATTTGATACATGATTCCATATGTGTTATTTCATAGTTTTGATGTCTTCAATATTATTCTACAATATAGAAAATAGTACAAATAAAGAAAAACCCTTGAAAGGGTAGGTGTTCTAAAACATTTGACTGGCAGTGGACATGCATGCACACTGTCTGGAGTTGCAAAATATCTCTGGAACTTATTGGAGAGGAAATTGTTTTCAATAAGAGATGTCTCAAACCGAACAACAGTGGGAGGTGTGAAATGGAGTGTGACAATAGCAACTGCTGTTCCCGGACGAATCATAAAACATCTCTTCTCTCATTGTGGTTTCACTCCAAAGGATTCGCTCCTGCTTTAAAAAGATCTGTGTCCACCACATGCACATGCACAGACAGAATATAAACTGCCTCACAAATGTGTGTTCTTGCAATAAATATATATATATATATATTTTTTAAATAAACCATGAATAAAACCTACTGAGTAATGGATGAGTCAGGTTATTCAGAGAAATGTCCAAGGCACAGAGAAACAGTAAAGAGACACTGAAGTAGAGACAGTGTGGCCATAATTATGAGAATGAGGATGAACAGTATGAATATAAACAGTCAAGTAAACCCTGTGACCTGCCAACAGGCCACGTCTTTTGGGAAGTATTGTGTTCGGATTTGGATCGTATATCCTCTACCTTGGCAACAATGAGGGAGGTATGAACTTGAGACTCAGAAGTTTTTTCCCCAAAATGGTTGTAACACAGTATATCCGGTGTTTGTTTCCATCCAACTCAGGTCTCATGGGGAAATCCATACTCTATATCAGATAATAGCAAATCAAGCAACTATGAAAATAAAAGGCTTAATGTGGTTTTAAAGAGAGAGGTTAGCATGAGTGCATTCTAGAATTCTCTGCTCTCAGGCTAACAACAAAATAGTCATTTGAGTCTCTGTTCAGCAGCCCACAGGTGGACAGTCTACCATCTGTGGAAAGTACAGTTGACTTGCACAATGCCCTAACCATTTGGCCATGACTCTGTCCGTGGGTGGAAGTGAGAGTGCCAGTGTAAGATAAGTCCCTCAGCCTCCTCCCCCATGGTCATTGTCCAGCAGTGCTCAGTCACTTCCTGCACACGGAAAAGACAGTGGAATGTTCAAGATACACTTTGAACAGCGTTTTGCAAATCCAGGAAGGGAGAATGCAGACTTAGATTTAAGAGTCGAGGTCTTGTGGCTGTTTGTTACTACCAGCTGAGACCCACACTGGGCTAATCTGACCTAAGACCCAAGCAGATATTTAATCTGCTCTAAGTCACGCTGCCTGTTGCACTTAACCTGTGGATTTGGAGAGGGGAAGATTTCAGGAATTGTTTTGACCAATGCCAGTTCCCTACTTTGAATATTACTTAGAACTGGAGCACTTAGGGATTGAGATATATACTATATATACAAAAGTATGTTGACACCCCTTCAAATTAGTGGATTCGGCTATTTCAGCCACACCCATTTCTGACAGGTGTATAAAATTTGAGCACAAAGCCATGCAATCTCCATAGACAAACATTGCCAGTAGAATGGCCTTACTGAAGAGCTCAGTGACTTTCAACGTGGCACCGTCATAGGATGCCACCTTTCCAACAAGTTGTTAAATGTCTGCCCTGCAAGAGCTGCCCCGGTCAACTGTAAGTGCTGATATTGAGAAGTGGAACGTCTGGGAGCAACAATGGCTCAGCCGCGAATTGGTAAGCCACACAAGCTCACAGAACGGGACCGCCAAGTGTTGGAGCGCATAGCGCGTAAAGCTCATCTGTCCTCGGTTGCAACACTCACTACCGAGTTCCAAACTGCTTCTGGAAGCAACGTCATTGGGCGCTTCATGAACTGGGTTTCCATGGCCGAGCAATCGCACACAAGCCTAAGATCACCATGTGCAATGCCAAGCGTCGTCTGGACGCGTTCTCTGAAGTGATGTATTACGCTACACCATCTGTCAGTCTGACAAATTAATCTTGGTTTGGCAGATGGCAGGAAAACACTACCTTCCCCGATGCATAGTGCCAACTGTAAGGTTTGGTGGAGGAGGAATAATGGTCAGAGGTTGTTTTTAATGGTTCGAGCTAGGCCCCTTAGTTCCAGTGAAGGGAAATAACGCTACAGCATACAATGACATTCTAGACGATTCCGGCTGGTCCAGACCGGCCCAAATCTGAACAAAACATAGTCATCTATGGTCACATTTAGTCTGGACTGGACCAAAAACCAATGTCCGTGGGTGTGGAAATCAAGGCCGATCCAGACTGACCCAAAAAAAGAATTCCAAAAGGCGTTGGTGTTGGTCCCTGCTTACTGAGGTGTAGCCTACAGTGTTCCCTGAAATTGAATTTTATGAATGCCCATCTACAAAAAACACAAAAACACACAAAAAGACACCTGGACAGGACAAAAAAAAACACATCCAAAAGATGTTGGTTCGTGCTTACTGGGGTGTAAACCATGTCAGCCAGCAATATTATTTTTTAAATAAAAATGTTGTAGTTTTGAAACTACACTAAAAGTGCAGTAACTGCAGTCGACTGTGGTATTTTGGATGCAGTATTTGCAGCATATTGTAGTTATACTGCACTCTAAGTGGTCTTTTTTTGTTAGGGTATGAAGGCCCATCCATATGGTAGGTCGACCATTTGTAAAAACAGGCCGGTGCATTGGCTTTATTAGTCCCGATTCCTGCGACTAAACAATTTCTCTTTTTAAGCTCTGAATATCAGCTACCCAACTTTTTAAGAACTTATCTTGTGCCTATTTGCTGTGTTTCCACAGCTGGAAATGCAGAATTATTATCTTTTTCACTATGATCAGCTTATCAAACATTTTACAGACACAAACTTGAAACCACTGATCATGAGAATGGGGTGAAACTCCTGGAGAACAGTTGTGATTGCTCGTTCCATATTGTCCATTTTACATTGACCGGTCCTGTTTTCAGGATATGTTGTTTGTTAACGTTAATGTTTTTATTTGATTTTAGGTGCCATTTAGGTGTAAAAAGTGTCCGTCTCAATACATTGGCATTCATTTTATCTCCAGCCTGTAGGCTACAGAAAATGCCACATACTCTTTCTACCATATCCTGTATCAACAGCACCCTGGAAAGGCATGCTGGGAATTGACAAACAAAATATTTATTTTCCTTTGTCAAATTTGGCACTGCATTTTACAGGGCTGTATCAGCGCTCACTCAAAAAAAAAAACATATTCCACTGGTTGAGAGAAATTGTCATTGTTTTTGGGCAGAATTATGTGAGGTTTTATGTGTTGTTGTTGTTGGAGGTGCGTCTTGGCCAGTTTAGCTCAGAAAATGCCGCCCTCGCCAATCTTCCGCCATAGGCGGCCACCTAATCTGGCCTAATGAGCGGGCCCGGCAGTGCTGGCAATTTAAAATGACTTCAATATGTTTGAATACCTAGCTAATCTACCGTAGCCAATTTCAGAAATGTAATGTTGTATCACCAGTCAGACTGGACCTGGAGCCTTCAACCAACTGTCCCCACAACCTCTGGTGGCAGAGAACGTCAAGGAATAATACTTGACTAGATGATTTCAGCTACACTGATGTCCTTTGCATACCTGAAAGAATATAAACTCCACACCACAAATTCTTCAAGATGGACAAAAGAAAACAGAACCAAATTACATTTCACTTTTTAATATGAATTACATACCAAAATCCCCCCAAAGAGTTGGAATAAGTGACTAATCCTTTTATTTACAGTAATGAAAAAGGGAATAAGGGGCAGACTAACTATTGATAGAACATATTGGCCTTGACCAACTGCATGATCAAGGCCTGCTCCTCCCCATCAAACAAAACTGGCTCCATCTGTTGTTAACATGGGAATGCCCATCTCTGCTTCCTGACAAATCTGAAATACAATTTGTACAGAAATACCCATAACTCCTCAAACAAAACAGGGTATTTCTTTTAACATGGTCTTCATGTATTTTGTGTATTTCTCTGGAGATTTAAAAAAAAATAGGATGTTTTCCCAATAATGGCTAAAACTTTACATATTTTTTACAACAATTGTGTTGTACAATTACATTATGAAAGAAATTAACCATTCAGAACATTACATGACAAAACAGCCCACAGAAAACTGTAGTATGTCAGCTCCTGGTCGGTGGTATACTGTAATATACACATGGTACAATATCAGAAATGACTTAGAAAATACTTGAAATAAGTATTCTACCAAATATATTTTTCTAAATTAATTTGCGATTTAATGGTTCACAATAGATTTGACGTCATTTTCCAATATGGACATTGGACAAATAAATTATATTGCGTTGATACACACAATAACTTGTAAAACTATCAAAGTGTCACTATAAGGGGAGAAAAATCCCAAAGCAGTGAATTACAAATGGAACATGTCTTCAGTCCTCCTTAGACAGGGAACCAAACATGCCAATTAAATATTTACTAAGGGCTTCTCTTTCCATTTTTACACTTAAAATACATTGAATATTTACACCTTAGATTCCATATACGTTGAGCTACATTCTCAATGTCTTTAAACAGGATCAGGTATTCTTTGACTCCTTATCCATGTTCTCTTCTTTGTTCAAACACGACACATTAACAGTGACCTTGGCTCCCGGTTGTCCCAATACATTGCGTTTTAGAGTCATTGGCCATATAGAACTCCTTGGTTGCCGTTTACAGCCAGAGTCCCCTTTCTCTGTTCCGGATGATGACGTCACCTTCAACTCTTTCACTCTGGTGTCCTTACCGTCTCGTTCCTGCTCCCCTTGCCACTCACCCCCCTTAGTCTCTGTCTGGGGTGCTTGTGGTGGTGGGATGGAGGTGTCGTATGTGTCTGTTGCCATGGTAACGAGGGTATCTTCCTGTAGCTGGAGGACCCTTGTCAGATCCATGTCCTGCAGCTCCACATTAAAGGGCCGAGGGGCGGAGGAAGTGGGAGGAGAACCGCACCCTGTACAAGTCTAAACACAAGCAGAGGGACAAGAGTTGAATAAACTGGTTCTTCACAAGTATTTTTTTAATTTATTAATCTCCAATGTCATCTATACTGATTCCTCTGAATCTTTCCGGTCTGAGAGAGGCGGGGTTGTAGCTACGGTCTCCAGTATGTGTCTGTGTGCTGACTTACAGGGCTGTTGATGGCCTGTGGCAGGCGTCCGGTGCCCATCCAGGGATGGACCTGGATCAGCTCTCTCTTCTGCTCCTCAGTGAAGCGCGGCTGCTGTTTCTGCACCGCCCTCAGTATCATACCATCCTCCCTGAGAACAGTCTCCTTGTCCCTTTAAAAAAAATCACACACACACCGACACTCTTTCACATGTCCATAGATATGCCATAGTCTGTAAAAGGTGGTATTAGTAGCAGAACGGTGAACAGGCATCTCTTTTTCATAGTCTGTATGAATAAATAATATATAAATATACTACTACATCATCATTCATAAATACAATTACAATAGCATTTCATATTAATCATGACTACAATTGCCATGACAACAGTGTAGTGCAGTGACCATAATGAATTCTTACCTGGTGGGCATTTGGTACGTCATCATAACCTTGTCATCTGTGTTGGCCGTAAGGAGCCAGATAGGGTCCTGAAGGACATATTTCATGAGCTGGGCCTCTTCAGCCCCCCCTGGTGCCTGCTTATGGGAATGGTCGTTCTCCGACGAGTCAACGCTGCCAAAGTATTTGCTGGTGTTGCTACTTCCTGTGGTTGAAAAAGGAACATGTTCAGTTCATATCATGACATATCAGTCACAATATATAAACATCCTTTACCAATCACAGCGCTAACAAGAATAATCTGGGAGGTGTTAAACTCACTTGTGCCACTCCCTGAGGTGCTGCATCCATTAGAGCCAGAGCCTGAGGACCCGGAGGCAGAGGCGGCCGAGCCGGTGCCTGAGCAGGCGTCCTCCTGCAACAGTAGGTCTAGCAGGTCACTGGAGGTGGACATTGCGTCCTGGTCATCAGCATTATCCTGGAGGAAGAGAACACAGGAGAGACAGGGGTTAATGACTAGAACTCACTAGACTCAAATGAACCTTTTGGTAATTATATTCTCTAAATGGATTGCAGTTTAAAACTCACGTTATCGTCCTCTCTGTCGTCACCCTTCATGCTTCGCTTAACAGAGCCTTGACCTCCGAACTGTGATACCGAGCCAGGTGGGGGCAATGTCTGCTGCGCCCCTGTCGACATGCCCTCCTGGCGGTTGCCTGGCAACTCCTCCAGCTGTAGCAGGTTGAGGGGGGAGGAGCATCGTGACTGGAAGAGGGGTGAGTCTGTCCCCTCCAGGGGGGCTTGGCACGTGGACTGAGGGGTGCTGGAGCGGGAGTTGCCACGTTGGACAAAGGTGGGATCCATCTCAGGTAAGGCAAAGCTGGGAATCGGAATGGGATTTGGGAAGGGTAATGCTGGGCTGGGATCGTAACAGTGTTGGGGGATCATCGATAAAGTCGGTTTGACCTGTGACGGGTTGAGTTGAGCTAGGGCGGGACTAACACGAGGCATGCCATTCATCTGCGTCATAGCGGGGTTTAACTGAGCCAATCCAGGATTGAGTTGTGGTAGTGGGATAGTCTGTTTGAACAGCGGTAGTGCTTGGTTAAGTTGTGCCATACCAGGGCAAAGGTTCGGTATGGCTGTGTTATACTGAGGCATGGTGGTATTGAGCGGTGGTACACCTCCGTTGAGTTGAGGGAACATGTAGTTGGGCAGAACAACCATCATTGGGGGAGCCATCGGCATTGGCATCTGATTGACATGCATGGGGTACGGTAAGCCTGGCTGGGGGCTGGGGTAGCCCATCTGCATGGCATTGGGGTTCACTCCGGTGTGGGCCAGGACTTGTTGTTGCACGCTGGGGTAGAGTGGGAAGAAGGGCAGGACTCCTGGAGGGTACTGGGCCACGGCAGGAGGGAGACTGGCCTCAGAGGCGGGCCAGGAAGAGGACGAGGTCAGGGGTCCCTGCATCATCAGGGGTTGACCCATGGGGAACATGAGGCCTTGGGGCCCCTGCCCTTCCCTCCTGAAACTACCGTTCATCCCACGCTGGGAGCCCTCCTGCTGGTGCTTCAGCCTCTTTCCCCCGCGGCCCCTCCTCCGTCCATGGCCACCTGCTGGGTAGTCTTTTGAGCTGCACACTCCTGAGACAGAGACACATAGAGAGGGAGAGGCACAGAGAGAACACAGGGGTGAGCTGCATGGAAAAACAATGGTCTCTCATTCATATTACCTTTCACAGTCATAATAAAAACCACATCTCCACTTGAAGTGTCCGTCTTACCTTTGGGTGTGGTGGTGAGTCCTCTCAGAGGAGGAGGGCCAGGGTCCAGTACACGGAGCTGTCCCAGGTCTCTGAACCGGCTCAGGAACACCTGTTCCTCCTGCTGGGTGTGGGCAGACAGCACCTCCTTGGTCAGACCCAGGCGGCCTGAGCATCCAGCTGACCTGCGGCCGTCCCTATCGGGCTGGGCAGGGCTGGGTGGTGCCGGGCTGGGCAGGGCCAATGGCCGGGGGGTCACTAACATTGTGATGGCGTTGTTAGTGGCTGGGGCTGGAGAGGTGACGGTGAGAGTGGGGGTGGCTGGTGTCTCCTCCATCATAACTATATCTGCAAGGAATAAGGTTGACAATACATCAGAGATGAGCGAGAAGAGACGGAGGCCAATAAGAGAGGTAAACAAACAGTCGGACAATAAAGGGATGTGACCTACCTGACTCTGGGGGCTTCTTGTCACCTACGTGGACAATGGTGCTGCTGAAGCTGCATTGGGACGTGACAGAGACCACACTCTCAGCCTTGCAGTGCAGCGCCAGAGGGCTCATCTGTGGCCCCCCTTTAGACCCTTCATTACTCTGGGGGCCTTCGAGATCTGTAAGGAAACACACAGTTAAGACACCAAAAATACATGCAGAGCATAAAAAAAGGCATTGGAAAAAACATCATTTGAGGTGTTTCAATATGATCCTTATTGTGTTTCAATATGATCTTTATTGTGTACCTTTAGCTGTTCCAGGCAACTCCCTCTGCTTGTCATCGTCTGACGTTGATGACGTGGTGCAGGAAGAGGAGCCACATTTCCTCTTCACTGTGTTGGGAACGTTGCAGCTCTCCAGGTAGCGTACGATGCTGTCCAGACAGTTGATCTGCTGGTAGGAGTAGTTGGCTGACGGGTCTTTCCTTGACTGCACGGAGGCCAGGGTTTTAGTTGGCCCCAGAGCTCCAATAGGTCCCAAGTCCTTGTTTAAATTCTCTGGCACCACCAGGGCTCCTGAGAGGAAGAAGAACCGCATTATCTACGCTATACATTTCTAATTGGGACATTTTATAGAACAAAATCCTGAAACAAACTCATTATTTTTAAAATAATTCCAGGTGTTTACCAGTGCTGGTGTGTTTGCGGAGTGCTGGGCGGTTGCGGGACATGGTGAAGACCTGCTGACCATTGGTCTTCACCATGTGGACGTCCTTACACATCTGCTGGAATGTCATCTGCTGCTGTGGAACAGAGATGGGGGAGAATTAGGCCTAGTTACAAGCTAGTCAAACATTACAAACTAAAATGACCCTGTTTAAATCTTGTTACCTGATCAAATAGACAACAGAAACATGCGTGAGATTATGATTGTGTTAGTACTCACTGGTCTCTGGGTGGTCTTCAGGATGAGCTCCTTGGTGGAGGGGCTGTTGCTGCCTGACGAGGAGCCTGGGCTGGGCCTCTGTGGGTGGGATCCGTGGGAGCTGCAGTAGCCCTGGGAGCCGCCACTGTGGACAGGCTGCACCAGCACGCGGTGGATCTGCTCACTGAGCCTGGGGATCTCTGGAGACATGGCCCGCGCCTCCACCTCCACAGTAGGCGTGAACACATCCTCGTTCAGGGGACTCCTGTAGATGAGGGGAGAAGGACAAGGAAATGGGGTTTAGAACAAGACACGGCTTGATAGCTACACAAATAGGTTACAGAGCAGTTAAAATGTGGCTATTGCAAGGTTGTGAAGGTCATTGACGTAGCAGAGAGGTCAACTACTCACGTTCTGACTTTGTGTCGACCAACGATGAAGGCCACTTTGCGGCTCCAGGGGTTAACGAAGGAGGACCAGCTGGTATCTATGGTGAGATACTCCCCGTTCCGGGCACACATACGAAGGGGCGAGTGTTCAAAGGGCTGGCCCGCTGACTGGAGAACTGAGCGGAGAACCAAATGTGTTAACATTTTGATTGAGTATAAGAACATAATCATTCATCCATTTGCTGGTTTATGAATCCTTACAGAACGTATAAGGCATGACTGTTGGACAGGAGTACTCACTCTTCTTGTGTATGGCCACCATGACAGGCCTGTCATCAGGGTGGAGGTACATGAGGACAGGGGTCCCAACCAGGTCCTGGGGCAGGTAGCCTAGCAACGGCACAGCCCTTTCATCGACTTCCTGAAAGAGACAGCTGGGGGTGTGGCTAGTGGTGAAAATCCTCTTGTCAGCTGGGATACGGGGAGCTTCATATCCTGAGTGCACCTTCTCAGCGATGAGCAGGCAGCAGGGCTGTGGCTGAGACATATCAGAGTCCCGCAGTGTCAGCTGGTAGGGGGTCATACGGAAGGGGTAGTACCGCACCTCCCCCTCGCTGTCCCTCCCAACACTGATACGGCAGAACATGGATTTCTCCTGGGTGCAGTCCACAGGAGAGGTCACTGAGGGAGATAGAGAGAGGGGAGATATTAGCACCACAACAATATTTACATCACATACACAAATGTGATGATCCATGTCCATGTGAATTCAGAGCTGAATTAGTGGAAACTTACTGGAGCCGGTACAGGAGGCCCAGGGGGGCAGGCGGCAGGGAGCCGTGCTGCTGTAGAAAGTGCTGACGTCCTGGGGGGCCAGCAGCTCAGAGAAGAGCGCTCCCTGTAGTCGCTCAGGTTTAGTGCGCAGCATGGGAGAGGCCTGGGGAGAGATGTACACCACCTTCCCAGAGAGGAAGGACACTCCAACAGAGAATGTGTCCTGTACAGGAGAAGAAACAGAGGTCAGTACAATGTTCGGTTGGGTTTTAAGACCTGTTAGTCTGGTTCTAGTAGACAAAGATTGTTCTCTAGTTCCTACCGTGTTCTGGAGTGTGTATTCAGAGGTGATGTTGTCCAGTTCCTCTGTGGTGAAGGCTGAGAGGTCCAGACTGCAACCGTGGCTCTCCTCCACACTCCACTGGTGGTAATACTCCTGATTCGCTAAAAAACACACACATTCAGACAGTATAAATAGCTATTATAGATAGAGAGTAGTCATACTATTTCATGCTAAAGCCTCACAGTAAACATGTAGCAAAAAGCATGGCTCAAAAGGCAGTATCTTACCTCTGACTTGTTTGACACAGTTGAGAGCGTACTGCAGGGAGGCCAGAGTGCTGGAGCGGCCTTTTGTCCGGTGGTCTGCAGGCATGCGGATCTTCAGCTCCTTCAGGGCCTTGAGCAACTCTCTCTGGGTCTGCAGCCGGGCCGGCTGGCCACTGCTGCAGCCGCTGGTGGATGGGTGGTCCTGCTCTGAGCTGCCACTCAGCAGGCTGTAGACCATAGAGCTGTTGGGAGGGGAAGTGCTGTGGGAGTTGGAGCTGACCGGCCAAAATAATGTGATGTTACTATCACTGCTGAGCATTCATTACAATAGTATAAGCGGTGTCTACCGGCTATCATCTGTACATGGTTGTGGTGTTTGGCGTATGTATTCTGTTAAACTTTTTACCTTTTGCTCTCGGTTGTCTCCATGGCAGAGTCCTTCCCATTATGGGAGCTGCTGCAGGTTGATGCCTCATGCCCCATGTGACCTTCCACTTCTCTCTCGGCTGAGTCGTTCCCGCTCAAGTGGGCATCGGTATCATCAGAGTTTGAGGACTTGCCCCCAGACCGAGTCCTCTGTCCATTTCCATTGGAGCTGCCAGTCTGACTCTGTCCAGACTCAGCAGACTGGGAGCCTGCCTCTTGTCCTGTCACCGCATCTTCTGCTAAACTTACTCCACTAGTGTCATTTCCAGAAGTGGTGTATGCATTCTCATCACTCATAATAAGCCGTATGAGTGATTGACTATTGCTGTATGACAAAAAGTATCTGTCAAAACAGAGCTGTGATACCCTGCCACTAGGTGGGGCTACTAAACTTAGATTGAGTCATGGCTTGGAAAAGCAAAAATTAGAGAGAAGATATGGACAAAGTATGGACTGTATCTCATTGATCTTGAGTTTTTTTGTCAGGTCAAAGCTTATGAACCTGACAGGCCAATTGAAGAGGATGGAGCCTTTCTTTGTCCGTTTGCTCTTCCTCGTGTGTCCACACTCAGTGCACTAGATGATTTGGCAGGATACCTGCTAGAAGAAATCATTCACAATCATGAGTGGTGAGTCACGTGAGATCATGAGTCAGACATCTGTGTAAACACTAGTACATCTAACTTCACTACAACATGACCATAAAACCACATCACTGTAAAGGCAATAGTGAACTCAAATCACATATGTACATAACTAAATTGCTTGATTTCAAGTCGCCTAAAGTCATGTGTATCCAAGTATGGACAGGCTCAAAGAACTTGATCTCCATATATAGGACATCGACCATAAAAATAAAATCCCTGTCAAGAACCGTAAACTGACAATAACAGGTAACCAAATGCTAGAGAAAGTGACTTTGTAGTCCATTTCCCTATTTGGCATGTCTTGTGGGTTACTGTAACTAACAGGACGACACCGCTGTGGGATTTATTGTTGACGACAGTGAAGGCAACGTGCCTCTACTAGACTAGGGCACATAGCTAGCTAGGTCCCGAATGAGCTCATGGATTTATTCTACCTGACACAAACCTGGTAAAAGATGAGTCTCGCTTGTACGAAACACGAACTGACCAATAAATATTCAAACTAACTAGATTCACACACACACACACACACACAAAATCCTTGTTTTACACTCTTGCCATGCCACAACAATGCTTCACTTGCTAATGTCAATGCTGATTATTAAAAAAAACATAAACATGTAACGTTAGCTAGATTCTGGGGCTCCCGCGTGGCGCAGCAGTCTAAGGCACTGCATCTCAGACCCTGGTTCGATTCCAGTCTGTATCACAACCGGCCGTGACTGGGAGTCCCAATTGGCCCAGCGTCTTTAGGGTTTGTCCGGGGTAGGGCGTCATTGTATACAACAATATATTCTTAACTAACTTGCCTATTAAAATAAATAGATAACTGTAAGCTACTACAACCAAATAGCTAGCTAACGTTAACGAAACCATAGTTAGTTCTTGATCAGAGTTGGCATTCTCACCTTATTCCATGAAGACAAAATACGTTCCGAGGCAAAACACTATTGAAACTTATTCCAGAGTGTATTCAGTAGGTTTACAATTATTATTATGTTAATTGCAGAAACCCGAAATGACATCTTCAGCGACCTGGTCCAATGTTAACAGACTGCAAGACAAGTAAAACACACACTGAACAAAACCGCACATTGTATTCGCAGTACTGGGAGGGAACACGCAAAAGCACACGTGATGACGCCCCTTGTCTGCTCCCATGTGTGGCATTGATTGGTCCTCAACTGACTCCGACTCTGCTCGAGCCAAATATACCACGCCCAGCGAATGCATTCATTGGTTGAGTAGGGCGGTGTCCTGACTGCACGGGGCTCTTCTATGCTTCTCTATCACGTTGCCCCAACGGTGTTCTCCGTTCAGAACGTCAGAAACAACATTTATTGGCAACGTGCCACTGCCAATGTTCTGAATTAATGTAATTTCTTTATTGTTTCCTTGCGTGTTTTCCCTAACCACGAAACAGGCATGTTTACGACTTTTCTTTGTATGATTTTGAGGCATGGATAAAATATATATATTTTTAAATGTAACCTTTATTTAACTGGATATGTCTGAATATGGATATGTCTGACTCAATTCCAGACATATCCAGATAGGCCTACGTACTACAACCCTAAATTACACTAAATAAGTGCACAAATGCTACTGCAGCAGTATGACTAGCCACAAATATCAACCCCTTCCTTTCCAAAATCTACCCTACAGCCATAATTCTACCCTAAAACTGTAATTCAATCAAATAGGCTTACATTGTCAGTCAGTTCCATTCCCTAGAATTGTTTTTTGATTGTAATTGTTCCTAGATCCTTATGATACCTTCATTCTTTATATTGTTTAGATTCCCTTTGGGACATGAAATTGTCCTCTCATCTAACCTCTCCTGAGCAGTAACATCATCAACATGTGTTGTGTAGCTCGACTACGGGGGCTGACCATATGGAGTAACACATGGGGTGACATGCATTCAGAAATTCATGAAGTAAACTCTCTAGACATTGTGAGGGGATATATACCTCAACACTCATGGCAAACCAATGAAATGTTGATTATAACCTATATTTCCTATGGCAAAAGTGTATACATCTGTGTTGTAATAATTCTATGAATGTGCTGCCCAGTCCAATTACATCCAACTTTGTCTGAGTGTACTGACCACACAGCTTTCTTCTGCCTTGGCCTTTTGGTTCAAGCACTGATTCTTTTTGGACTAGATTCACATTGTTGGTGATCTGAACACTCAATAAATGTCATCTTGACTAAAGTGGATGGGCAATCTTCCATAGTAACCCTATCTATCTAGCCTAAATATAATTGTATGTTCCACATCTTCTCTCCAGGACGATTAGGCCCTAAATAGGTGAGCGATTGTGTGTGATTCATACATTCCACGTAGGCTATGAGATACCTGGCTATCTGCAAAATAAGAGTTGGTGAGGACAACTTACACTGTAGATATTTCACGTTTTTGGTGTGTGCTTCATCTATTTCCAGCTTAAATTCAAGTGAGATATACCATCCTGTCTTGATGACATATGTAGTCAAACAAAATATTTTGGTTTGCAACACAGTTCAATTATATTTGGACCCATTTTAGCATAGATTTTATTTAATGTCATCATTGTTTTTAAACACGCACACACACACACTGGGAACAATAAACACAGGTCATCAGAATTATTGTTTTTCCAATATATATATATATTTCCATGATGTTCATCAATATAACAAGACATTGATCGATTTACACTACAATTGTTTTTTTTATGTACTTCTGGTTTTCAATTGGTATCCTGTGGTACATTGTAATCCACCTTGTTTTTAATATCCAATCCCATTCAAAACAAAAACACAATAAATAAATCAATAAATCAAATAAAACAGACTGAACCGAACACATTACCCATGATCCCCCAGTCTATTCCCTCCTGAAAGACCAGGCGAACAGAGGTAATGTGGACTGTAAACCTCCCCGACACCAGTCCCAAAAGAACAAAATAATATTCCCTCCACAAAATGAAGTTCAAACAAAATATAAACATAGTAACAACAGAGGAATCTGTCTTGAATTGTACACCATTCTAAGCCTTCTGGACATTTGTTTTCCCAGTAACATCCCTTCTTCTTGACTTGGTTGATACGATTAACATAGAGAACATGTCTTTATTTAATCTTTCCTCCTCTTCCGATGTACACACAACCTAAGCCAATGACATCATACCAAAGTTATTACCAACTTTATGCAAAATACAAAGGAAACATTTGGTCCGAAAATAAAAATAAATGTAATGTGTATTGGTGAGAGCATTGTGATTTTATAGCCAACCTGTGAAGGATCAGTGCCTCAAAAGGTTCCCTCCTATGTTGAAGTCACTGAACACCTCTTAGTGTTAGCAATAACACAATATTCTCCACCACATCATATCCTAGCCCCCCCCAAAATACACCCAGAATACAACATAAAAAAGTGCCAGGACATTAAAAGTTGCGCACACCCATCCTTGCGGAACAAAAATAAGCAACAGAAAATGAGCACTCACATAACATCAATTTGTCTATTTTCTTTTTATCTAAATTTGCTGAGCACTTTAAGGACAACCCTTGGATTTGTGAACAGCACAGGAGTCCTACCCCGACCAGTGGTGTCATGAGATGATAATAACTCGAAGGTGGCATTCTTTTTTTTTTGTCACCTTCAAAATAAATTCGAATTATTTGCTATTCCAATTTGTATACAGCTTTCGGGAATTTTCTTGACCTCACCCAGTAGATTTTGATGAACTGTTCTAATCTCCGACCTGAAGAAATAGGACCCCCCTTCCCCCAAATACACCCCCACACTACAACACCAGACAATACAGACTTTTTTTAATGCATGTTTTGTTTGTTTTGTTTAACAGCTATAGATAAAGTTAATATTTTATTTCATCTGTAAATTGTTGTCAGCACGACAGCGACACACACAAGGAAAGGAGTTGTGCTATTATTAGTTATAGGAGCTTGTGTCTAAAGACTCGGTACAGATTAAAGTAGTCTTATGGAAGGGGGCTGAAGCACGTCTTTTTGTAGGTTTTGTTTCTCTTGCATATCTTCAAATAGCACATTATGTCATCATCTATTTGCCAACATGAGCTATTGAATAAGATCTGAAAGGGTTAAACGGTCATGTGACTTTAGGTATTTTGGGTTAAGGGTACGCTTTCAAAAACAGGGGAGTAAGGATTGCTGTTAAAGTGACTCGGGTAAAATATGTTGTGTCCCTCTACTTGTTTTTGATGGCAGTTGGCAGCAAGAACATCTAGTCTTTGGTAATTTTCCTCTGAATTAGTTTTGCTCTAGTTAGGTAGAATAAAGAGGAAGGGTGGGGCTGGGAGATAGGCTTTGCTGGGAGATAATGTGCTAAGGCCATTTCCTTTTACATGTGTCTGATAGAGATAGTTAAAGAGAGGGAGATAACAATAGAATGAGAAAGAGAGAGAGCAAGGAAATATATGTGTGTGTTATTTGTAACATATTATGGGTGGTTGGGGGGGCTCTGCCAGTGTACATGTAGCATAGGAATATTCCTTGAGCACAAATATGGAAAATCTTACCAGTCTGAAAGACAGTCAGTGGGCTGATCTGTTACCTCCCCACTCTGCTCATCTAATTTAGTTGTCATGGAAACAGCTTGCCCTCACCGCTGATGTCTAAGCGGCCAAATCTGTCAGGATAAACTAGGGATATTCCCAGGACGGGCAGAGCTTCAACAACACACACATCCCCAGTGTAGGATCCTGAATCAATGAGGAGAAATAGGTGGGAATGGTGGGACAGAGGCCAAGAGGTCGTGTTAAGGTGGCCTAACCTATGGGAACAACTGTATTATCCACAGGTCCAGTAGTCTTTCTGCTACTACTCATAAAGTAGACTAACAGAGCTGGCAGATAGATAGCACTAGAAACCTGTGGAAGCTGCTGAGGGGAGGACGGCTCATAATAATGGCTGGAACGGTGCGAATGGTATGGCATCAAACCATGTGTTTGCTGTACTTGATACCGTTCCACTCATTCCGCTCCAGGCATTACCACGAACCCGTCCTCCCCAATTAAGGTGCCACCAACCTCCTATGCTAGAAACAGATAGCACTAGAAACAGTTAGGCCTATACAGGGGCATGGGACAAGAGGTGACCATGCAAGAGCAATCCACAAAGAACATATCAGTAAGGGCACCAAAGAGAAAATGGCAGAAAACAAAAGCGTCTCCCTAGTTGCTTGGCAGTGTTTAACTTACAGAGCTGAACCACAAAAATGCATGTACACACACAACACACAGAGGTAGAGAGGAGCTCACTGCTCATAGCAGTTAGTGAAGTCCTGATTGAGTTCAGTCTCCTCTTTTACCTATCTGCTTCAAACAAACACACAAATATACTATATAAAATATACGCTATTACTATGTTTAAAAAATAAAAAGACAGTAACTAGGGAGAAAATGCAAGAAAGATAGAGAGAGAACCAGTGCACTAGCAAACGCTCCCTCTAGCTTGTGTGTATACTATGACTGCTTTTCATGACGTTTCTCTGAAAGTTCACTTAAGGTTTACAGCAACTCTTAATCCGTCAACGAAGCTGGCCCCCATGGGCCAAGTTAGTCCCTTTCTCTAGATCATCATTTTCTACTACTGTATGTCCACGCCAGTTGCTTCATCCATCTTCATACTTCTACCTTCACTTTCAAATAAGGCTGAGTTGTCTGTGTATGTGCTCATCAATAGGTGAGGTTTTGCTGCACGAGGTTCTCTCTCGGCCGGTCATGCTGTTGACCAGCCAGACAGCGGTCATGCGGTTGACCAGCCAGACAGCGCCATCAAAAACAAGGCTCTTTGTGCATTTCACACCGCCTCCCCATTTTCAGTCAGCCTCTCCCCCTACACAAAATAAAGAGTGTATGGGAATATTTTGACCGTAAAAAATCATCAATGTGATACGTTTTGATCAGAGACTAAGGCTTTACTGTGTCCGCATTTTTGATCCCTTAGTGTAAGTATCCTTTTTAGCTATTTGTTAGTAATGACATCTCTGTAGGATTTGGTGTATTGTCACAGCAACGTTATGCAATGTTATGTTGCTGAAATGAAAAAATGAAACAGGTTCAAATCCTGATCCACCAAACAAAAACTAGCAAGCCCTCATTTTTTTTTTTATATCAATATTATTTTTCCAACTCTGGCTTGTTAGATTGATATCGGCAATAATATTTATGATCACTTCATATATATATTTTTTTTAAAGATACTTACACATACATGTGCTACACTGACAGCATTTTTACTAGACAGCAATGGAGGAATGTTCTCGAAATAAGACACTAAATAAGTCAAATAAAAAACATCTACAGACATTGGTCCAATTCCATTGGCAGTTAATAAAGAGAAGGTACATGATCGGGAAAAGAGAAACAGGCAAAGAGAGACAGAAAGAAAGAGAAGGAAGAAAGGATTCTAAAGAGACAGTATGGCTAAAGGGTGTAGGAGAGAGAAAGAGAAAAAGAGAGAGAGAAGCAAAAGATGGAGAACAGGATGGGAATATTGATTAAGTACCTCGGTTAAAGGAGACAAACTCCACTGTGCAAAGATGCACCTATACTCTGTGGGAGACAGAGCAAGACAGAGAAAGCCAGAGACAGGCAGAGACAGTGAGAGAGAACGTGCAAGAGATACACACTCTGACTAATAGGCAGTAGTTCAAATCTGAAGCATAAGTAAAATTAATACAAAAATTAAAAAATACAAAACGCACACCCACACACAACCTACAAAAACATTATATCAGAATAAAATTCCTACAAAGAACTATATATATATTTTATATCTGGTATATAACAATTATCGCCAGGGTCATCATTTTCTTTTCTGTCGTTGTCATCGGTAACAATCACAACAAGTATTGGGTTCTGAGTATGAATGACGGATTAGAAAAGCAGGAAGTATTTACAAAGAAGGCAGGGCCACAGACTCACAGGACGAAAATTGACAGGGGTCCAGAGGTGAGGCGGTGGAAGCGGGGGCTGAGAGGGTTCAGGGGGTTCTGGGCAGGGTCATATTGAGACTATTTCGGGAGCAATTTATTTCATTCATCACCAGTGGAAATTTTAGTTGTTGTTGATTTGAAGGGTTTTCTGTTGCAAGGAAGCGGGCAGTCTCATGTGCAGACTGGGGTCGGAGCCACTCATCTTAAGTGCTGAAGTAGACTAGAGAGAGAGAAAAACAGAGAGAGGGAAAGAGAGAGAGAGAGAGAGAGAGAGAGAGAGAGAGAAAGGAAAAGGGATGGTGAGAAAAAAGACTAATACTGAAGCACAGACTATATCTTAATTCAAACTGCCATGGCAGGGAGAGTGGGTGGCAGTGGGTGTGACCCTTACCGATGATGACGATGAGGACAATCGCACATATCAGCCCCAGGATAATCATCATCTAGAGGAAGCAGAGTTTTGTATGTTTTAATGTATTATGGAGCCCCATTGGCTGCTGCCAAGGCAGCAGCTACTCTTCCTGGGGTCCAGCAAAATTAAGTTGGACATGGAGAGGTAGTAAAACAGGGGGGATGGGACATGCGGTAAATCATGAGCTACAATCCATTTCATTATGTTTTAACATTCATCTTGAAAGCCTCAAAGGAAATGACTATTATCATGAATAAATGTGGACCAAAGTACATCTTTATCTATCTCAATGTAGCCCTTACCTTGGCGTTCTTCCACCAGTACTTGTTCTTGAGTTTTGCAGCGCTGGTCTCGAACTGTGAGGCTCCAGCCTGCAGGGCATCGGCCCGATCATCTAGCTCTGACAGTTTCTGATCACGCTCCAGAACCTTATCCACGTTTACACGCATGATATCCACCACCTGGGGAGGGCAGACGCACGGGCCGAAAACAGGGACAGGGTAAATCCCTCAATCAACTCAGACTGAGTTGTGTTGTCTCCACAGTATATTTACACAATGTATTGATTGTTGACCTACGTGTGTTGGACATACATTTATCTAGTCCATGTCGGCTTGTGACTATTCACAACGTGTGAAGAAGGTTCTGATATTTCTGTGGGTCAGTACGTGTGTAATACAAGGCGAGTGTGTCTGCATGTTCCTCACCTCATCCACCTGAGCCTGTGTCTGTTGCAGGCGGCGGTTGCTGGTGAGGTTTGGAGGGGGCGCCGCTCCATCTGCGGGGGCGCCGGCGGCAGCTGGGGCAGACCTGTCAATCAAACACAACTCGTCAGTTTATTCACCTTCAACGACGTATGAATGACCGTGTAGTAATGCATGCATCTACTAAACAGGCCAACCTGTCCCTTTGGAACATAGAAGTAAAGGCAAGTTACTATCAAATCATGGCTTATTGGAATTATCCACCGTGACAGTACTCACTGAGGTAGAATCTCAAACGTTATAGGTTTGAATCAAGTCAACAGCTTCATGATGACTGAATGATTGGAAAAGGAGGCAGAATATCTCTCTTTAATGAGCCTCAACAACAGGCTGAATGGTTTACTAATCCTGAATTAAAAGGGCCTGGATAAAAGGATCCACCAAGCATGAAATACAATTATGTGTATCCGCTTTGCTTACGGCCCTTTCCAACTGTATCCATAACACACACTACTAAAGCACATTCAAAGCTGCTCTGAATTAATTAATTCAAACCATCACTTTCTATGTCCCAAGAAGGCGTCTACATCTGAAAGCTGAATAAAAAGCTGAATAAGTTGATAAATAATGCTCTCAATAATGCCAGAAATAAAATGTTTTACAAGACAAGAAAAATACAAATAAAGCTATCTGTCCTAACTGCATCCTCCTCAAGAAAACATCAAGATGACCACAAAGCCATATATTCTGCATACCACATCTGACAGACACCATCCTATCCTACAACCCTCCGCTGGGCATTGTTAGGGTTGTGTTAAGGGGAAACTAATGGACGACAATCAAAAGTCCTGAAGCAATTACTACATGTCTGGTCCTATCAATCTATTCTGACCATCTATGTTGACCATCTACAACTGAGTACAGTAACTCACTCTTTCTCACCAATCTATCTGAATGTGGTATCTTTATTTTCATTATGATCTCAATGCAGTTGTTCTTTTTTCTAAACCTTGACTATAGGCTAGATTAATCTACCATTAGGCCTAGTTGTAGAAAAGATGTAAAGGCACTGGAAAGCCTACTGGCAAGGCCAAAAACACTATGATGCAAAGGTGTATGCTGGGTAGTCCTTCCTTTGCATGCCCTCATTGCTCTGATAGTCCTGCTGAATTTGTGTTAGTAACTCACTGTGTGGACCATGGAGCTAAGCTGTGTTAGTAACTCAATGTGTGGACCATGGAGCTGCGCTGTGTTAGTAACTCACTGTGTGGACCATGGAGCTGAGCTGTGTTAGCAACTCACTGTGTGGACCATGGAGCTGAGCTGTGTTAGCAACTCACTGTGTGGACCATGGAGCTGAGCTGTGTTAGTAACTCACTGTGTGGACCATGGAACTGCGCTGTGTTAGCAACTCACTGTGTGAACCATGGAACTGCGCTGTGTTAGCAACTCACATGGAGCTGAGCTGTGTTAGCAACTCATTGTGTGGACCATGGAACTGCGCTGTGTTAGCAACTCACTGTGTGGACCATGGAGCTGAGCTGTGTTAGTAACTCACTGTGTGGACCATGGAGCTGAGCTGTGTTAGTAACTCACTGTGTGGACCATGGAGCTGCACTGTGTTAGTAACTCACTGTGTGGACCATGGAGCTGAGCTGTGTTAGTAAGTCACTGTGTGGACCATGGAGCTGCACTGTGTTAGTAACTCACTGTGTGGACCATGGATCTGAGCTGTGTTAGTAACTCACTGTGTGGACCCTGGAGCTGCGCTGTGTTATCAACTCACTGTGTGGACCATGGAGCTGAGCTGTGTTAGTAACTCACTGTGTGGACCATGGAGCTGAGTAACATACGTATATCAGAGGAGGCATCCTTTTGTGTCTTACTGTGGTAATGGAGTATATTATGTCCCTCCAGTATTTCCAGCACCCATGTAGAGCAATAGTCATGTAACTGTAACTTCAACCAACTTCAAGTTCACGTTCTATAAATGGATTCAGGCTTTAGTGAAGTACTAGTGTTCATAATATCTTTAGGCTACATACTGTATGTGAGAGTGAGTATCAAGCTTAACTTGGTATTTAATTTTAAGTGTCTGTAGCCTTTTCATTATAGTACTATCATAGGTTCACAACTTAAGGATAAGTGGGCTGTAAATAATGCACAGCATCGACCATGAACCGCTTTCAATCTCGTTTCTCAACTACATCTTGAGGTTGCTTCCTGCCTGTAGTGACCCCCTTCCTCCAGCAGAGTGAGACAAAACTCTGTATAAAGGTCACCTTTAAGGCCGTGACACACAGAGCTAATCCTCATGTGGCTACAAATCCTTCTGTACACTCATGTTTTCAGTTGCATTTGTCAGTTCAAAGCAAGCGCTGTCTGGAAACACTAATTTGATGTGTTGAGTCACCTTGCCACATTAATCATTATGCTACCCAACTCGTATGTGGTCTACTGGGAGCCTCCATTATGTTAGGACGTGTTCTTTCTCATGTCGATTACAACAATTCAATTTTTAGTGGCCAAATCCTACCCAGACTCTTTCACCTTCTCTGCGGAAGAGGCCATCGTCATTGTGCAGCGAGCAAACGAGAGATGAACGATGGACGAGGACGTTATTGGCAACTCCCCTAGTGTGTTTTGTACATCATCCCCCACATTGCTACAACAACCATTGTTTTCTCGGGGCCTCAGATAAAAGAAGAGGGCGGATTGTGTGTGTGTGTGCACAGTGACGGGGAACATATTCAAAGGACACGACGAAATGGATTGTGTAGGCTTTCAAATAAGAGTAATGGAGTGTCGACAGCAGTCTGGGGGGGGACCCAGGGCAAGGTCTACCTCACATTCGCAACGTCCTCCACCAACAGGGTGAAAAAAAATGTCCCCTTGTCACGACAATGGCCAGTAAAATGGTCTTATTCCCTTTGAAAACAGCTCGCATGCTCTTCTGAATTATTATACAGACACGACGATCGGCCTTTTGTTATTAATAGGCGACAACATTAATCACGTCTTTCTTCCCTGCTTTATTGGGCTGTATATGGCCGATTGCCATAGACATTTTGATGAAGCATTTACAAATCGTCTCTCACGCACGAGACAGCGCGCATACACACCATAGCCACAAAAACAGTGGACTCTAGTCTACAAGTCTGTTTCAGCACTGTTGGGGAAGACAGCGACAGGCAGCGCTGTCCAGTGCTGGCAACGGCTTTGCATAGTTCCCAAAATTTGCCTAATGCAGTTAGCTTTTTTATTTATTTTTTATCAAGGGGGGTTTCATATTTGTTGAAAGGGTCCTCAATGTCACCGCCAGTTTATCGCGGGAATTACAGTGAGAAAATAGGATAAAAAATGTATATGGCTAGATTTGTTTATCAACAGCATGTTGACGATTTAACGCTAACATTTGTTGCCTGCCCTCAATGAGATGCTGTCTGTTTCAGCAGCTTGTTTGTATGCACGAATCGACAGAGAAGAGAATGCCACGGCCATCTTCCCTGACAGTAAAACACCTGCCTCCTGTAGCCTAGCAGTCGCTAAACAAAAACAACCTCAGACGACTGAACCTGGTATAGCTTGTCAAGGAAAGGAGCGGAAACGGCCACATCCCCGGTGTACCCTTGAATCATCAAATTAAATAGGCTACATTTAATTGCCCGTCCTTGCTTGACAATCGACAGATATGAGCGTCAGTTACCCCCACCCCCACAGTTGGTTAGCAATATCACGTAGGCTAAGCCCACAATATGGCTAATGATAGTCTACCCTACTACATCCATTACATCCAAGATAATATGGATTTGTTGCTTCTCTAAGAAGATGTTCAACATGTTGAATGGGAGAAAATGTTTTATTAGGTCCAAGTTGCTTAGCCTATGATACGTGTATATTTAGCCGTAGGCCTATACATTCATCTGTGGCAGAAACCAATGCATACGTCCAAATAAGCAAATTAGATATTTGTAGGTTTCTATTTTCAATTCCAATTTTCAAATGGATATACATGCGAATACACGGACGTCAACCCCCAAACCAGGCCAATCTGGAGAAAAAGCGTGCGTGTCCAATTCCAATGATAAGAACATATATATTTTACATTTGAATAAATATAACTAACTCATCATAACATAACATGACTGAATATTTCGTAAAGAAATGTGGCTGACAACAGAGACCAACCACCGAAGAGTCGCCTAGCCGTTATTCGACGCCTATGGAATAGACTATAGGCGAATGTTGGATGCTATTTAGCCTATGTGTATTGTCAGTAAATGTTCATAAATAAACATCCCACAGTAAATCAACACATTTATCCTGTAATTATAGGGTTCTTTAACCCTGACGCACGATTAAAATGCAATAGGCCTATATGCCTTGGAGACAATGGTTCATTTAATTTCCTTTCTAAAATAATTTCTGAACAACAAATAGGCTTGCATTCTGCTACCCAACGAGCTCGGATAAATAAATACACATAGGCCTAGACATAACAACAGGCACACAAAGAAAATAAACGACACACAGAGGCAACAGTGTGATACTCACATTTCTTATGGTGGTTTATTAATGCAGGCTACGCAAGTCCGGCTGGAATGTATTTGCCTAATAAGTGGCTGTTGAGTGGGTTGCCTTCAGCGCTCTTTTTCCCTCTCGCTCCCTCTCAGTCAATTCACTCTTCTGGCGTTTTCAATAGGAGGGAGTGATAATGTTTACCACCAAGTTGATTTTATTCCCCCGTTGTAAATGTTCCCCTTTTCTCAGTTCGTGCGCTTATTTTATGCCGCACCTCGTCAATGTATTTGTATAATAACTCCGCTACCGCTGGTCTCCTCTGTGTCACTACTGTAATGAACAAGTAATAAACACGCTTGTGTAAGGAGAACAAAGATGGCTTGATGACGTCATTCGCCATCAAGGGAGCCGCAGGTTGAAAGGGTTTTGTCTTTTCGTAGCAGGTTTGGGATATTTTACGCAGCATGCTAGGCGAATTAACGTTACCGGTTAGGAAAATTAGGTCACATTTAGGAAAAGGGTTAGGGGTAGCTAAAATAAAATACAACATCTACGTTTGACTTCAATTTGTCAAAAACTGTGTCCCATCTAGATATGACCTATTGAAAAGGGTGGGGAACCCTAACCTTAACCCCTACGCTTACACTACCTACAACCCTTACCTAACCTTAACCTTTAGGTTTTACATTTCAACTTTAATGGCGGGGTATGGACGTCCCAAGGATCCCGGATTGCACAACTGTGACATGGCAGTGTGTCCATGTACTGTCAAGCATTAGCAGGGGTTGATCAATTTTGAAATCCATATAAATTATAACGGGATTAAACTATGTAATTGAAAACCTATGCGATTAGTTGAAAGGGCACAGTAGCCTACTGTCATTTTGATGGTGGAAGACTCGTTTGAGGTGGATGAAACGTCAACAAAATGGCGTTCCTTGAAAGGGGGTGGGGTGAAACTCCAGCCTAACGTTGAAACTCGCAGGTTAATCCCGATCATTTCGATTTACCATCTACCCGTAGGATATGAACATTCCAAATGGCAACATTTGAAGCCTACCAACCCAACACTACTGATTGGTTGTGCAAGAAAAAAATCATGGTAAAGAAAACGCAGAGTGAATTCGGAAAGAGTGGGACATCATATAAACTGGAACATCTTAATCCTGATGCGTTTATTTCTTGCTCCGAAATTTCAGCTAGAAAATGGGTGTAGTTATACACGTGCCACGTTCAACCAGTTGGCAAATTGGAAATCTCCGAGTTTCCTAGTTCCAACTAGTACGTGAACTCGGCGTAAACTCAACAGGAAGCACATTGTAAAATCATGGGGGGCAGTTTGAATGGTAGGCCTAATGTCGCATTCACATTCTAGTCGGAACTAGAAACTTTGACATCTCCGACTTGCTAACTGTTTGTAGTTATACACGTACCGTGCTGCATTCAACCAGTCGGACATTTCAGAGTTTCCTTGTTCCGACTAACACATGAACGCGGCTAATAAACCAACTTTAGACCATTCCAGCCATTACAATGAGTACGCCCTCCTATAGCTCCTCCCGCCAGCTTCCTCTGGTGTGTACGTTGTGCAATCAATTAGTGAGAGAGAGACTTCAATAATTAGGTTCATTCCACTGAATGAATCGCTGCAAAATTGGTTACTGTTTCAGTCATCTCTTTGGTCACATTGGCGTGGGTCAAACAAAAGCATCCCAATGATTGGTTGACAATAGTCTCCCGCAATGCAAGCGATAGCTGTTGGTGAAGAGTAACTGCAGTCAAAACCTCATGACCTTTGAGCACATGATTTTTGTAAAGTTCATGCAGTAGACATGTCGGCGCAAGTCGGTCAATTTTTATCCCCATAATGCAACACGCCTTGAAAGGCGGTCTTAACAAAAGTGATCTGCTCGAACGCACCCATACCCTTTTCACAGCACTTCCAAACAAAGTGATTTTAGTAGCAGGTTAGGAGAGTATTTTCCGTAAACGTAACTCTTTTGCTCACCTTAACCTCAGTCTTCTTACCTGTTAAATTAATTCTTCTAACATGCTGCTTAAATTCTCCTAACCTGCTACAAAAAGTCACTTCGGTATTGAAGTGCATATAAAAGAGGATTTCTTAAAATCAGTGACATAGCTTTTTTCTGTTTTGATGTTAAGGCTAGAAAACTGTCATATATAATTTAGATTGACAAATTCTGATGTGAATGTGCATACTATACTGGTGCATCAAAACACATAAAAAAGTTGGCAATATTATGTTTCAATTTAGTAAATCTTTTTTTTGTCCCACTTTACCAACCATAGCTAAATTAGGACAGCGTTGAGTAGCTAAAGTGGGACAGTCTTATAGGCTTTCCCAATGGAGGAATGAGATCCAGTTTACATTAGAGACCCCAGGTTAGGCAAATCAAATCCGATTTTATTGGTCACATGCACATGTCTAGCAGATGTTATTGCGGGTTCAGCAAAATGCTTGTGTTTCGCAACAATACACACAATACAAACACATCTAAAGTAAAGGAATGTAAACAAGAATATATAAATATATGGATGAGCAGTGTCAGAGTGGCGTAGACTAAGATACAGTAGAATATAATACAGTATATACAGTTGAAGTCGGAAGTTTACATACCCTTAGGTTGAAGTCATTAAAACTTGTTTTTCAACCACTCCACAAATCTCTTGTTAACAACCTATAGTTTTGGCAAGTCGGTTAAGACATCTAATTTGTGCATGACACAAGTCATTTTTCCAACAACTCTTTACAGACAGATTATTTCACTTATAACTCACTGTATCACAATTCCAGTGGGTCAGAAGTTTACATACACTAAGTTGACTGTGCCTTTAAACAGCTTGGAAAATTCCAGAAAATTATGTCATGGCTTTAGAAGCTTCTGATAGGATAATTGACATAATTCGAGTCAGTTGGAGGTGTACCTGTGGATGTATTTCAAGGCCTACCTTCAAACTCAGTGCCTCTTTGCTTGACATCATGGAAATATCAAAAGAAATCAGCCAAGACCTCAGTTCATACTTGGGAGCAATTTCCAAACGCCTGAAGGTACCACGTTCATCTGTACAAATAATAGTACGCAAGTATAAACACCATGGGACCATGGGACGCAGCCGTCATACCGCTCAGGAAGGAAACCTGTTCTGTCTCCTAGAGATGAACGTACATTTGTGCGAAAAGTTGCAAATCAATCCCAGAACAACAGCAAAGGACATTGTGAAGATGCTGGAGGAAACAGGTACAAAAGTATCTATATCCACAGTAAAACAAGTCCTATATCGACATAACCTGAAAGGACGCTTAGCAAGGAAGAAGACACTGCTCCAAAACCGCCATAAAAAAGCCAGACTACGGTTTGCAACTGCACATGGGGACAAAGATTGTACTTTTTGGAGAAATGTCCTCTTGTCTGATGAAACAAAAATAGCATCATCTCAAGACATCAGTCAGGAAGTTAAAGCTTGGTCACAAATGGGTCTTCCAAAGTTATTACAACATGGCTTAAAGACAACAAAGTCAAGGTATTAGAGTGGCCATCACAAAGCCCTGACCTCGATCTTATAGAACACTTTGTGGGCAGAACTGAAAAAGTGTGTGCGAGCAAGGCGGCCTACCAACCTGACTCAGTTACACCAGCTCTGTCAGGAGGAATTGGACAAAAATCACCCAACTTATTGTGGGTAGCTTGCGGAAGGCTACACGAAATGTTTGACACAAATTAAACAATTTAAAGGAAATGCTACCAAATACTAATTGAGTGTATGTAAACTCCTGACCAACTGGGAATGTGATGAAAGAAATGAAAGCTGACATAAATAATTCTCTCTACTATTATTCTGACATTCCACATTCTTAAAATAAAGTGGTGATCCTAACTGACCTAAGACAAGGAATTGTTACTCTGATTAAATGTCAGGAATTGTGAAAACTGAGTTTAAATGTATTTGGCTGAGGTGTATGTAAATTGCCGACTTCAACTGTACAAATGAGATGAGTAATGCAAAATATGTAAACATTATTAAAGTGAATAGTGTTCAATTTATTAAAGTGGCCAGTGATTTCAAGCCTATATATATAGGCAGCAGCCTCTAATGTGCTAGTGATATGGCTATTTAACAGTCTGATGGCCTTGAGATAGAAGCTGTTTTTCAGTGTCTCGGTCCCAGCTTTGACGCACCTGTACTGACCTCGCCTTCTGGGTGAGCCTGACAGGATGCTCTCAATTGTGCATCTGTAAAAGTTTGTGAGGGTTTTAGGTGCCAAGAGAATGTTCATCAGCCTCCTGAGGTTGAAGAGGTGCTGTTGCGCCTTCTTCACCACACTTTCTGTATGGGTGGACCATTTCAGATTGTCAGTGATGTGTATGCCGAGGAACTTGAAGCTTTCTACCTTATCCACTGCTGTCACGATGGTGTGGATAGGGGGGTGCTCCCTCTGCTGTTTTTTGAAGTCTTTATGGGGCCCCAGGGCTGAGGATTAGCGAAGTTGAGGTGTTGTTTCCTACCTTTACCACCTGGGTGCAGCACGTCAGGAAGTCCAGGACCCACTTGCACAGGGCGTGGTTCAGAGTCAGGGCCTCAAGCTTAATGATGAGCTTGGAGGGTACTATGGTGTTGAATGCTGAGCTACAGTCAATGAACAGCGTTTTTACATAGGTAATCCTCTTGTCCAGATGGGATAGGGCAGTGTGCAGTGCGATGGCGATTGCATCGTCTGTGGATCTATTGGGGCGGTAAGCAAATTGAAGTGGGTCTAGGGTTTCAGGTAAGGAAGAGGTGATATGATCCTTGACTGGTCTCTCAAGGCACTTCATGATGACAGAAGTGAGTGCTACGGGGCAATAGTCATTTAGTTCCATTACCTTTGCTTTCTTGGGTACAGGAACAATGGTGGACATCTTGAATCATGTGGGGACAGTAGACTGGGATAGGGAGAGATTGAATATGTCCATAAACACACCAGCCAGCTGGTTTGTGCATGCTCTGAGGACACGGCTAGGGATGCCAACTGGGCCGGAAGCCTTGCAAGGGTTAACACACTTAAATGTCTTAAAAGCCCACAGTCATTGGTAGCGGGCCGCATCGGTGGCACTGTGTTATCCTCATAGCGAGCTTTTCTGGAAGCAAAACGTCGGTGTCCGCGACATGGCTGGTTTTCCTTTTGTAGTCTGTGATTGTCTGTAGACCCTGCCACATACGTCTCGTGTCTGAGCCGTTAAATTGCAACTCCACTTTGTCTCTATACTGACGGTTTGCCTGTTTGATTGCCTTACGGAAAGAATAACTACACTGTTTGTATTCTGCCATATTCCCAGTCATCTTGCCATGGTTAAATGCGATGATTTGCGCTTTCAGTGTTGCTCGAATGCTGCCACCTATCCACGGTTTCTGGTTAGCGTAGGTTTTAATAGTCACAGTGGGTATAACATGTCCTATACACTTCCTGATAAACTCAGTCACCGTATCAGTATACTCGTCAATGTTATTCTCAGAGACTACCTGGAACATATCCCTATGTGAGAAAGCTGCTCATTGACTACAGCTCAGCGTTCAACACCCTAGTGCCCACAAAGCTCATCACTGAGGTAAGGACCCTGGGACTAGACATCTCCCTCTGCAACTGGATCCTGGACTTCCTGATGGGCTGCCCCAGGTGGTAAGGGTAGGCAACAACACATCTGCCACGTTGATCCTCAACACATGGGCCTCTCAGGGGAGCGTGCTTAGTCCCATCCTGTACTCCCTGTTCACCTACGACTGCGAGGCCATGCATGACTCCAACACCATCATTAAGTTTGCTGACGACACAATGGTGGTAGGCCTGATCACCGACAACAATGAGACACCTAATAGGGAGGAGATCAGAGACCTGGCAGTGCGGTGCCAGGACAACAACTTCTCCCTCAATGTGAGCAAGACAAAATAAATGATTGTGGACTTCAGGAAAAGGAGGGCCGAACACTCCACCATTCACATCGACAGGGCTGTAGTGGAGTGAGTCGAGAGTTCAAGTTCCTTGATCTCCACATCACCAACCATCTGTCATGGTCCAAACATACCAAGAAAGTTGTTAAGAGGGCACAACAACACATTTTCCCTCTCTGGAGATAAAAAAGATTTGGCATGAATCCCCAGATCCTCAAAAAGTTCTACAGCGGCACCATCGAGAGCATCCTGACCGGTTGCATCACCGCCTGGTATGGCAACTGCTCGACATCCGAACGTAAGTGCATCAGATGACCTGGCCTCCACAATCACCTGACCTCAACCCAATTGAGATGGTTTGGGATGAGTTGGACCGCAGAGTGAAGGAAAAGCAGCCAACGAGTGCTAAGCATATGTGGGAACTCCTTCAATACTGTTAGAAAAGCATTCCAGGTGAAGCTGGTTGAGGGAATGCCAAGAGTGTGCAAAGCTGTCATCAAGGCAAAGGGTGCCTACGTTGAAGAATCTCAAATATAAAATATATTTTGATTTGTTTAACACTTTTTTGGTTACTACATGATTCCATGTGTTATTTCATAGTTTTGATGTCTTCATTATTATTCTACAATGTAGAAAATAGTACAAATAAAGAAATACCCTGGAATGAGTAGGTGTGTTCAAACGTGTACACACAAAAACACTATATATTTATATATATAGTGTTGACGGACAGCAATTATGGAGCAGTGGTTAGGGCCAAGCGTTGCTGCTAAAAAGGGTTCTCAGATCACAGTCGCTGAATAGGGTGTCGTCTGTAAAGTATTGCTCCTCCTGTTTTCAGGGAAACCAATGGTCCAACAATATTCCACATAGATCATACACACACACACTAGGCTCCCAGAATAGGTTATATTACATACAAGTTTGCTCAAAGCAGCCAACTAAAGTAATGTAGTTAACTTTGTCATGGGCACAGTGGGAATTTATACCTGTGAATCTTACCTTGTGTCTTACTTGCTGAAGGCCCCAGTCATCCCTGCCTGTACCTGACATTGTTGAAATTCAAGTGAACTCTGAATAAAGATCATTCACAAACAATATGCTCCTAGAATAGATTTGTATTATATTAAAGTGTTGCTCAAAGCAGCCAACTAAGGTAATGTAGTCAAAATGACCCCAGTCGGTAGTATGAGGGTTAACTCATCAGAGATCAATTCTGTTGAAAATAGTTTTGCAATGACTTAACTCTGGCTAGATAAAAAACGAAACAGTGATGGTGCGTCATATACTTCAAACTGGCATGGTGTTCCATTACATTGGATAAAAAGTGATAATAGGCTAGGACCAGATGGGAGATGGTAAATTCATATTGAAATCAACTGGGTCTGCATGGGTTAGCCTACGTACGACAGTCCGGCTGCTGAAATGGTTTTCTGAGTGTTTCTTTCTGTCACGGTCTCAATATTAAGCAAGTGCAATGTTCTTTGGAGCAACACAGTCTTGTAAATTATTTGGTGTGGTGATGTCGTTTTACCTATCTGCCGCGTGGAGCAGCAACCACTCGCTGCTAAAGCGGAAAACCTTTGCTGTCACGAGTGCGGTGTAAGTAATGGAGTAGCAGTCACGCTATTTTATTTCCGACCGTTCTCTTTTGTATTTATTCAGCGAAATAACAGAGAACATTTGGACAAAGTTCACCACAAAACGTTTGCTTGTAGAAATAGGTTGTTGTCATTAAGATGATAGTACAAACGTGCCACTTTAAAAGCAAATAAGCCAACCAGAGTATGCACCAATGGGAAGGCTGTTGGTCTGAGGTTATGCTAATATTTGCCGCAAAGCATTCGCAAATAAGTAAAATATACCGACTTTCAATGACATGTACGTAAATGTAACGATAGGGATACAAAATACAAATTTGTGTAGGACTGACATGGAATTACAGTTTGAAATGTATCAGCATCGGCAAAAATGTAATATTGTAACCATGACCTAAAATTAGTTGCCACGCATTCTTGATCATCGCTGCCATTGGATTAAAGTATCGTCAGTGAGGTACATCCTTACCTGTTACTTCAGTAATGAAGTATCAGAACATGATGAATGGAATTTGATGAGAAATGATTATTCTCACCTGATCTTCGGAGAACTACAACACTCCGATGATCCCGTTCTGATTAGCTGACGATGTAATAACTATTGTGAAAGTAAACCAATGTGCGCATGCTGCAGTCTTCAAATGTATGTTGAACAAGCCTTCCGCCCACGCACACCTTCAAAATACTGCTTCCAAATGTGATACTGTATAAATCAAATACAATGTTATTGGTCACAAACACAGGGTTAGCAGATGTTAATGCGAGTGTAGCGAAATGCTTGTCCTTCTCGTTCCGACAGTGCAGTAATCTAACAATCTAACAAGTAATCTAACAAATTCACAACAACTACCAGGAGATTTTACCTCTAATGGCAATTGGGAAATATAGTTGACAACTCAAATATGATACTCAGAATTATTTCTGTGTATGATGTATTTTCCATAATATGGTACTAGAACAGCGTTCATACATGTGACGAGGTGGCCGAGTGGTTAAGGCGATGGACTGCTAATCCATTGTGCTCTGCACGCGTGGGTTCGAATCCCATCCTCGTCGTTAGAAGAGATTTTGTCATTGATGGAAGATTAGTAATAAGAGTTTATTTCCCCGCTAAACGCGTTACTACAACCGTTGTATTGGTTATGTTACGTACAACTAGTATTCTACTCCAGTATTTAAGAAAATGTGTTTGATATGTTTGAAAATACTATTTGGATGTGGAGCTGTATAGTGAAATGTAATTTAATGTAGGCCTAATCACAAACATACAACCAGGCTGTATCCATGAGTTAAATGTTCTATATTTGACTAATTTACAGACTAAATTATTTAGTCACCATTAAAATAGCATGCTCTTATCCCTACACTCGGAATCATTTTCGCACCTAATTCAACGTACAAAGAAACACTCCGCTCTGAGAGTTTCAGGCGGTGCCGTGGCTTAGATGGTTAAAGCGCCTGTCTAGTAAACAGGAGATCCTGAGTTCGAATCTCAGCGGTGCCTTTTACCTTTATCCCCTTGATTTATAAAGGGTTTATGAAGTAACAGTCACAAATTGATTTCACAGAAATGCAAGTGTCGGGTAGAGTACTAGGTGCTTTGCAGTTCAACAATCTATATTTCTTCATTTTTTTTTGCTGTCAAAAACTCTAGCTATATTACTGTCACTGTTAAATATGTTATTTCATCATGTTCACTTGCCTGGCACCAGAACATATTGCTTCTTACAAACACTACGCCACGGCGATAGACGATTGGGGGCTCGTTTGAGTGGTCTACGCATCTGCAAAACCACAAATGATTGGTTGACAATATAACGTCCCACAATGCAGGCGGTGGCTGCAGGATGAAGTTCAATCAAGTACAGGCTTAAAGCTGCAATATGTAACTTTTTGGTCGATCTGGACAAATTCGTCTTACGTTCGATTTTGTACACCAGCTTTAAAGAGCCGAAAATGCAATATGTTGAGTTATGGAAAATATACTTCACAGCGGTTTAAATAGTACAATGACTCGTTACACCACACTTGCTTGTTTTGTCGCACAAACTGAAATGAGGGTCTACTGCATAGTGCATCTTTAACTGAATGACAACGGAGACAGAATACAATAGGCCTCGTCTTCGAGGAATGCTCCTCAGAGCCAGATGCTGATGACAGGTTGCCCAATGCTGGTTAGAAGTGGTTAGGTGTGCATTTTCGCTAACCCTAACCCTTTTCCCTAACCTGCTACGTTATTTCTCCTTACAATTTCATTGATTGCAGTTTTAGATTGGATGTATGTAGCGAATATAGACCGGCCGACTAATTGGAGTCGTCAGGAGACATATTTACATGATACTACAGCGCTTGATTAAGTGAACCTATGACCATAGGATCACCGCGAGAAATGCTATAAAAACTCATATGGCAGCAGCGGAATTCGAAAAAACGCCTCCAGAGACTGGAGCCTAAATCCAGCACCATTAGACTGCTCAGAGGTGAAAAGTAAAAATAATACTAATAACTAAATAAAAACTATGCACAGGTAGCGACTTAATAATATCATTATACATACTCACATATGTCGACATACTCACACACAAATTCGTCCTGCCAATTTCCCAGTCATAATACTCTATCATATAGTGTGTTACACCTTAGAAAATGCGATCACTACACATTTACTAAATATTCCAGTCTATTTTCCTAACACTGTCCAGAGAACTGGATTCATTTTCTGTTTCTCACCACTGGAGAGTGCCCTTTGACCACAATCAATATGACTATATACAGTGACTTCAGAAAGTATTCAGACCCCTTAATTTATTCCACGTCACATGTTATTACATTTTAGAATAAGGCTGTAACATGTTTATTTTTTAAATCATCACACTACACACACAATACCCCATAATGACAACGCAAAAACAGTTTCTTTAAAGAAATGTTAACAAATGTATTCAAAATAAAAAACAAATACCTTATTTACATAAGTATTCAGACCCTTTGCTATGAGACTCTAAATTGAGCTCAGATGTATCCTGTTTCAATTGATCATCCTTGAGACGTTTCTACAACTTGATATGAGTCTCAGACCATGAGAAACAAGATTCTCTGGTCTGATAAAACCAAGATTGAACTCTTTGGCCTGAATGCCAAGCGTCAAGTCTGGAGGAAAGCAGGCACCGCTCATCACCTGGCTAATACCATCCCTCCGGAGAAGCATGATGGTGGCAGCAAAATGCGGTGGGGATGTTTTTCAGCGGCAGGGACTGGGAGACTAGTCAGGATCGAGGGAAAGATGAATGGAGCAAAGTACAGAGAGATCCTTGATGAAAACATGCGTCAGACCGCTCAGACTGGGGCGAAGGTTCACCTTCCAACAGGACAACGACCCTAAGCACACAGCCAAGACAATGCAGGAGTGCCTTCGGGACAAGTCTCATGTCCTTGAGTGGCCCAACCAGAGCCCGGACTTGAACCCGATCTAACATCTCGGGAGAGACCTGAAAATAGCTGTACAGCAACGCTCCCCATCCAACCTGACAGAGCTTGAGAGGATCTACAGAGAATGGGGGAAAACTCCTCAAATACAGGTGTAGCGTCATACCCAAGACTCAAGGCTGTAATCACTGCAAGGGGTGCATCAACAAAGTACTGAGTAAAGGGTCTGAATACTTATGTAAATGTCAAATTTTAGTTGTATATTTTTTATACATTTGTTGTGAATAAAAACCTGTTTTTGCTTTGTCATTATGGGCTATTGTGTGTAGATTGATGGGGGAAAAAAATGACTAAAACCATTTTAACAAAATGTGGAAAAAGTGAAGGGGTCTGAATACTTTCCAAATGCACTGTATACACTGTGTACAAAACATCAGGAACACCTGCTCTTTTCATGACAAACTGACCACATGAATCCAGCTGAAAGCTATGATCCTTTATTGATGTCACTTGTTAAATCCACTTCAAATCAGTGTAGATGAAGGGGAGGAGACAGGTTAAAGAATCATTTTTAAGCCTTGAGACAATTGAGACATGGATTGTGTATGTGTTCCATTCAGAGGGTGAATGGAGAAGACAAAATATTTGAGTGCTTTTGAACGGGGTATGGTAGTCGGAGCCAGGAACACCGGTTTGAGTGTTTCAAGAACTGCAACGCTGCTGGGTTTGTATCAAAAGGACATCCAGGCAACATGACACAACTGTGTCTGTGGAACGCTTTCAACACCTCGTAGAGTCCACACCCAGACAAATGTCCTAATGTTAAGGAAAATAACAGGCTCACATACCCACATTGAATACAAGATTTTGTCAGGCTTGTCTCTAAAACTGAAACCATATTCTCTGATGAAGTGAAAAAGTGTCATACTTGGAGGGAAATTGCATTAAAAAAAAAGTTATGGTTTTGTTCTACCTGTATTTGTTTACTGACCTTCTGTTGTAAACTAACACTACTGTTTTATTTGTCTACTGCGGGTCAGGGGCTTGGTCAGAATAGCGGTACGGGTCAAATATGTCACGCCGAAAATCACGCAGGTCAAAAGGTGTTTTGGTCTCCTCAAGAGCAACGTCTTCCTTCACCTTCTTCTCCACAACAACGGGGAGTGTATGTGGTGGTGGTAGTGGCTCAGTCGCCTTGACAGGGCGAGGTGGGTGATCGATCAGGCAGTCAGGGTCCCAGTAAGGGTCACAGTCATACTCCATCCCTTTAATGATGATGGGAGGAGGACGATGAGGTTGGAGAGACTTCTTAGGAGATCGTGGAGGTGGTGCTTCAACAGCTGGCTCCAGAGGTGCTGCAGGAGCTGGCTCCATAGGTACAGCAGCAATGACCACCGTAGCAGTTTGGGGTTTGCAGGCAGGGTTGTAGCGTGGGTCACAGAGGACTGGGATGGCCCCTGCAGGCAGGTAGACGATGTGAGCTTTACAGAGGGGGTCTTTGGGGTTACACAGATACAGGACGTCAGTCTTAGTAAAAGAAAGTGGTGCTTGGGTAGTAGGAGTGGGCTGAGTGGTAGCAGGCAGTGTGGTGGTAGTAGGGGCTATGGTGGTGGGTGGTGGGGTTATCACACCCAGGGCATTCTGGTAGCTGGAGGCGTCTGGCCCATAGACCTGCTCCAGGTGACGCATCTGCTGATACAGCATCCTGATCCTGTCAATCTCATACAGCTGGGAGGAATATAGAGAGAGATCCACATAGGGTTTGAGAATGAGAGAGGGAGAGAAAGAGAAAATAAGTGATCAGGTGGGTTGAGGAATGGGCAGGTGAAAAGAACCTGTATTCAATTCTGTTTAACATTCATTACAGTGATGAAAAAAATCTGCTAGGGAGTGTCTCATGATTTGCTCCCTTTACTCACTCCTTCAATATGGCCGATGCTGTTGTAGAATTTGTAGTAGGACTGGAAATCAGGCGTGCCGCCGTGCCACTTGTGATCGACGTTCCGTTTGGGGCGTGACTGAGACAGGAAGCCACGAGCCTGGGCAGAGTCGATGCTGACCTCCCTCACAGCTGCATTTAATGGCAGGAACCATGGTGGAAGAGAGGGGGATGGAGAAAACACATTCAGGAAAAATAATTAAACCTTATTTTCTTGCATGTGCGAACACTCGCACACACACATACGCAAGTCAAACATAAATCAAAGATTAGGCTACGCAGTAAAACAAGCACGTGCCATTGTTGTATTTTCTTTTACCTCTAGCCTTCAGTGGTGTAGCATCCAGCAAACCTGCAGAGCGGGATAAGGGATAGAGGATACCACAGGGTCAGAGGTGTTGGAGAGGGATCTTGCTGCAGAAATCTCTGCAGACTCAGAAGTTTAGGAAAACTTTATAACTTTCTATTTCATAAAATCTGTTTGCGTTATCACGTTTGCAATAGAAAGCTATGCCCCCGTTATATACGCTATATTTAGTTGCCAACTCGGCATACATGTTGGTTTAGAGTGGAAACAGACCTGGGAGTAGGCAACATAGTGTCCCCGTCAGGAGAACCTGAGAAATCATCCTTGCCACCTGGAAAACACACAGACACTTGACTGGTGTGAAATACAGTAGGAATTTCTTCTGTTTTGATCATAGAACACAGACACTTGCTGTTCACTTAGTAGCTGTATTGGCACATTGGATGATAAACTGACTAGTTTCTTTCACATTTGAAACTACCTACATCAAAATATCCTTTCATTTTTATCAGACTACACAGAAAGCTTTCAATTTACCACATGAATCAATTAAATCACCTGTCCACCTTTTAATAGATTAATTACATTACACATGACCCTAAACTGACAAGTTAAACCTTGACTGAAAAGCAGTGATATTTTATATAGAATATAAAGATCTTCCCACTTCACTCCAGGAAAGGCTCTGGTGCTCAAGCTTATGTCCACAGCATCAATGAAATAATTGAAAGAAATCCTGTTTTAGACCCACGATCAATCATTGATGCATGCAATCAAACGTCCCCTTACACAATAATGATAAATATATGAATTGAATGAACCTAGTCAGGCCTCTTGACCAGCCTAATGATCAAAGCACATATTATATGAAGCAGATCATTTTCAAATAATTTTCTTACTCGCCTGTACTCGTATCTCTCTTCACAGCCCAGTGTCAGTTTGAGACAACTTTACAGTTCATAAATACTGAACTCAATGCCACTCACAATTTGGGTGCTTTCCATTGGCTATTGACCCCAATAAACTCCACCCCTTGCACCTCTACCATCCTTTTCTTCTTGAGACGTGGACATGGTTAAAGCGCTCATTAAGCACTATAATAAGTGTGTACCTGAGGGAATTAACGATAAAATGGAAACTTCAAATTAAATAGGCTTACAACTCGTAAAACCGTGACAGCCAGGCACCCGCTGAGGGCAGAAAGTGTGCATGGGGTGGTAAGGGTCCCTTGATGTTTTGGCCTCACTACAGCTGCATTTGGTCCTGTAAGAAGTATTCTTCAGAAGAGATACATTGTAGGCTCTCTCTTCATGTCATATGTATACCAATATGGTATTGCATGATGATCATCAACTGACACACGTATGCCAAATGAGTTCTAAAATGTCCCAGTACAGAATACTTGAAACTTCTCAACCCCTTTTCAAGTTAACCTCTGTTCAGACATATGTTGGACTCCCAGGGGGTAATATTAGCAAAACAGACATTTTCTTGACAAAACCTGCTTGAACAGCAAAATGAACCCCTTCTCTCAAAACAGCTGGGGTTTTCCGTTTTAACTTCTGTTACTTGGCAAGACAATAATTAGGTTGGGGGTGTAGGGTTGACTTCTGTTTCAAGTAACTAACGCTGAAAAAGGATATCAAATGTAAGTCTTTACTGCCTTGTCACAGGTTACTAACAAAATGACAACACTTTTGTTTCTTTGAGGCAGGCCTGCATCACTAAAAGTCCACCGAGCATAACCACAGAACAACCTTATAGGTCATCATTAGCAGTTTGCACATTCAAATTATAGGGCACTGACAACTCAAATAGTCTGTATGAGATGGATTAGTATAGAATGCTACTACACACAAACACACAGCAAGCTTCTGCCAAATTGCTGTCAGAGCTCATATTGTGTTACTTAACTATCACACTAAGAGAGACAAATACATTGTACCTCTGCGATCTGTAAGGGAAATACCAGTACCTTGTCATCATGTTCTCTGCCAGGCATTGAGAAAGCACACAGATAATCACTACCCTCCGTGAACCAGACAGGCAATGTGGCAAGGGGCCACATCCTTTACTTTGAGAACAGTCACTACTATCTAAAAACACCTAAGGAGGAACATTAGGCCTATTTGTACACCTACAGAAATCATTTGTATAAAAATGTTTTAACATCAATGGAAAGGGGGAACTGAGGAGTGGCAATATGGCTGTAGGGGCCTTCATCTGGGCTGTAGTCGTGGCATAGGCAGATTCAGAGGCCCCCTGAATGGGCTAGAGCCACACTTTTAAGGAGGCAGAGGGGCGCTAAAACAGGTGTGAGGGGAACAGGGCAGGAATCTGAGAAATGCGCTAAAACAGTGGGGAGACCCTGAGAGACACACACACTCACCATAATAATCAAACAATATCCTGTAGTGATACAGCAGAGGATTATAAACCACTTTCATGGCCAGCATGTCCTGACCAGTCTATTCTCACCCCCTTCAAAAGACATACATTCCAAGGAAAATTAACAGTTGTGTTTTGGGGCACACATTAACATACAACATGACCACCATTATATGGCAGACAGTGGAAATGTCATATTATATCCTTTAGGAGCACTTCGTCATAATACTGCTAAAGGTATTCTTTCCCAGCCATGCATGACACCTCTCCCAATGCTCCACATTAGGGATAAAACACAATGTTCAATAGTATTTAGGCTTTGTATCTAAATTACTTTGTGACAACTGCTGATGTAAAAAGAGCTTTATAAAATACATTTGATTGATGATGTAAAAATCTATATGGCATGATGTTCAAAATATGCTATTCGTCACTGGCCTTGGCCACAAGTTGGGATGTTGTAGCTGAGACTGCTATCCTCCTCAAGACCGAGGGGTCTTGATTACAAAATACCTTCAAGCTACAGTTGAGTTCACTTCATTCTGTGACACTACATTATTTCCTATTCTACAACAAAACAGAGTCTCAATGCAAGATAGATAGGGTCCAAACAAACACTTTATTTCTGACTTGTTCATCTAAACATTCACTTCATGTCACATTTCAAATACCTCTCATGTACTGTTTGCCATCTGATCTTCCTATCCTCCACTGTACAATCCTTTACAGAAATATGGTTAACAGGCAGGGCAAGAATGTCTTCTGTATATCACCTCCCATGTTGCCCCCATGTGATCTACTCCAGTGGTCGCGCTCTGCCAGTGCTGTCAGACCGAGACAAGTGCAATGCCTCTTAAGATTGCCGGCAATTGCCCAAGACTCCGCCTCTCAACACAAGCCAGTCTTAGTGGCCCCACTTAGAATGTAAAACCACAAGGAAGCATAGCATGTTCCACGACCAGTTGCTCTAAATTCCAATAAATTGGAGAAAATGGTGAAACAAAATGACTCCTGGGCTGTTCAGGGAAAGAGACAAGCTGTGTGACTCAGACAGATATACTAGCAGCTAAAGGGCCCTTTTTGGGACAAAGATGAGACAGCAAAGGTGCAAGTCAATATTAGGTTTATTTGTGTTGACAAGGGGTAGTGAGTTAGGAAGGGTGATCAGTTCCAGTTATAGTCAGTTTTGCATGGGTTTGCACAGCGACTCTGAGGTGCACAGGCTGATCACCCAGCAAAGCTGTCCAGAACCAGCAGCAACGTAGTTGGATGTTTTCAAGGGATCTAAACCTTTGTGAATTCACATCAGAGACACAGCATCTGGGCTGTGCTTTCATTATAGCGCAAAACCCACACTAGAGATCCCTGGCAATGTTATTTGCAGCAACTGTGACCAAGGAATTCATACCCTCTGGTGGAACTGGGTGAGTGGTGCACCCTGTGAGTCAGGAAGTGCTGCTTTTGCAGTAGGTCTGATGAGTTTATCTACCTGCACAAACAGCACTTTTGACACCAATGGGCAAAAACAGCAAGTTCAGTGGATCCCACCATTTATGGGGTGGCAGGCTGCCTAGTGGTTAGAATGTTGGGCCAGTAACCGAAAGCCAGAAACTATGTAATTGGGAAAATACAATGAAGTGGACTTCTTTCTTTCACCAAAATGTTGGATGACCACGTCAGATTTGAGCAGATAGGACGTCTGCCTTGTGACAGAAGTGCTCACATTGCGGTAGGTAGGACATAACCATTACCTGCACTGTAAGCACTTTATTACATAGCAGACAAGCTCCCCACAAAGCACATTCTCAGTAAACATTGTAAGGCACCAGGGGTCTCAAAACATTAATTTAATGGTATGTAATTAGGGGGTGAAGTGTTAAAAAGATGCAAGCAAAATGTTTATGCATAGACTCTTCCATGTTCCCACAGTCCACAACACTCACCCTTACGAATGGTCGGTAGGGAATTGAAACTAGGCATTGAGTTGGCAGATACAGTTTGTCCCACTGTCTGAATAGACTGCTCCAGGCAAGTTGCAGGTACTGGGGAAATAATATTGCATGTTAACATCTGAATAACAAATCATGAATCCACAATATCAAAAATCCATAAATAATGTAACATTTTAAAAATATTCGCGTAGCAATGACCATAGCCTCAATCAAACTAATGGGAGGAATTCGTGGGTGTGGGGATTGCAGAGGTTGATTGTAGTAAACAAACGTTTTACCCACGTGACCTTCCCTCACCCACATAAAATCCACACGAGGACATCCCTGTAATAGTAAATGTACGCGCTATGAAAAGTTATTAGAGCGCAAATCTATTGCAGAATAGCTAGCTGGCTTCGAGTAAATAGGTTTCGGTGCGCAGTCAATTATTCTCCAAAATACCGAATGTGAAAGTGAACTTTCAAAATTAGCTAATGCACGAGTCATGACACATTTAGCTATTATGACAAATCAAACAATATAGTTGGGTAAATCTAACTAGATAGACAATCGATCTGGTGATGTAGTTCAGAGCTAAACAAACTTTGGGCTCTTTGAGATTTTCGTCCTTACAAATGCAGCTAATGAAAGGTAACATTTGTGCCACTTTCTTCAGGGGTCTTTACCCTCCTTCCGAAATCTCTTTGTTGCGTAACTAGCTAGCTAGCTAACGTTAGCAAACTGGCTAGTGGCTACACACAATCCGGCGTTTCCACACATTAATCATGATACCGCAAAGTTACGGACAAGTTCCATAGCGGTAATTGCCGAAAGATTTAACTAATTTACGCAAACAATTTCTGGTTTTATGGTCAAAGCAACATTGATGCCAGAATAATCCGAAATAGGAGCGCGCATGTCAAAGGCCATCGACAAAGTAAATCCACGGGTTTTATGTCTCACGCAACACAAAAGGACAACCAATTCATTATATTAGTCTTCAAATAGACTAAAACTCAGACTTCCTTACCGGTTGTGGGGCTCACTTCTTACAAGTTCAAATTCTTTACAGAACTATTCACACAATTTCACCACTCCACTAACAGCCTATGTTTTTGTAAACAAAGAAGCACATGGCTTCACAGCCATATCTTTTAAACGAAATCAATTTTCCTCCGCTCATCAAATAGTACCGGCACTCCATTTCTCATTTACTGGCTTTTCAGACATGAAAAAAAGTAGTTGTTCTAGAGAGACTTCCATCCTATATCAACGAAAGGATACATTGTATATATATATTTTTTAACGAATGTCTTCAAAATGCTGCTTCGATGTTGCAAAACAGGGCGAGGCAAGCCGCGAGTCCTCAGCGGTCATCCCTGTCCGTGCAAACCGGATGGATGGAACCTGTGACGCATAGGGTCAATATGTTTAGAAAATCTGTGGTACGAGACTTTGATTTTACTTTACCTAGCTACAGTATTTGATCATCTTGGGTAAACATTTATCCCTGACACAATTAGCCTTTGTAATATAAGCCCTGAGCCTCAAATAAATTTTTTGTTTCAACATTTCAGAACTCGGAACCAAGCTGCATTATGCCAGTCTACCAGAGGGAGGCAGAAGCAAGCACGAGAACTGGAAGACTTACGCCTCGATCACACAGACAGAGCTTTGGCATTCTGGTACACCAGAAGTACATTCATTTCCACACGCCTTGATCACACCGACAGAGTAGGGTGCATTCTGGTACACCAGAAGCACATTCATTTCCAATGGAACGCTGCGTTTGCTTTGCAGCATTGCAGAGGCAGTTGCAGTGTATTCTGTGTGGGGCATACGTTATGCATCAAACTGTATGTGTAGAAGGATTGCCAGAAATGGTAGCAAAAGGTGAATGTTGAACTTTTATTCCACACATATCCAGATGATACTGCGTACCATTTTTGAGGAGGCCTCTCTCGGTGTGATCGAGGCATTATGTCGTGTAGCCCTGCTCAGACGTAGCATGCATCAACCAATTGTTGTGTGGCACGTCATTGACTGAGTCATCAAGTGACAGTTTGATATAAAATATGATGTGGTTAGTTGATATGTAAAATACCCATCCACGTGTGGAACGCCTCAATCACACTGACAGTGTTATTTAATTTTGGTACACCTAAAGTACTTTCATTTCCAATGGAACGCTGTGTTTGCATTGCATTGGCAGTGCGTTCTGTGTGGTGCATAAATTCGATTTTTAAAACGTATGCATAAAACTGTATGCGCAGATGGCTTAACAGAAATGGTAGCAGAATGTGTATGTTGTACATCCAGATGATGCTGCATACCATTTTGCACAATTTCACTGCTGGTGTGATCAGGGTGTAAAATCTGACATGCGACAGCAACGCCTGGGCAGAGGAACGCGACCTCAAACCGTTCTGTCCCTATTTTATAGCTGTTATACTAGCAGTTCTCAGCGTCAATGTTAGCAAGGTACGAGGCCAAAGTTTACAATACTGCAACGCTAGCCAGCAAAGACTATAAACTACTAGGAAAAATGGAGCAAACTTGTTTAATAATTAAACCCCGCAATTGTCATTGTGGGTGTTGATCGAAGCAGAAGAAGGTCCACGAAATCTGAATTACAACCAAGTCACTGTGCTGCTATCAACAGTTGACTGGAATCCACGCGAGATCTGTTCTGTGAGCATTGTATACTCAGATTATCAAACCATACGAGTTGATTTGTTCTCAATCAAAACAAATAAGTAAATCGGCGAATTTTTCATTTGTGCAGGAGTTTCTGACGCGAATAATCCACATCAACTGCTATATATAATTGTGCATCTGTCCAGTGTTCCATCTAAACCGATTTTACATGAACAGATAATGGCTTTGGCTCGGGTGTTTTTCCGTTTACATGGCTATTTGCGACCCATATCGAAAACACAGGCTCCTTTGGTCTCCCGACTCATACGGACCCAGAATGAAGCGAGGTATTGGCAGTGTACTGCTGCTCCACAGTCGACGAGTTGTCACTGGCAACTTCAGGAAGAATGCCTTGGTGAGTGTCTTGACTATTGTTTTTTAATTTTTTTTTTTTTAAAGCTGCGCTTCCCTTTACCAAAGGCTATGATTATTTGGCATTTAATTCACTCTAGTTTTCTATGTGTTTGTTATTGAAGTTCAAGTTGTTCATATCAAAAACAATTTTAATCGTCTCGTGCCTCGTAAACAACAGGTGTGGACTAACAGTGAAACTGCTTCCGGGCCCTTCCCAACAATGCAGAGAGAAAGAAAATAGAGAAATAATAAAAAAGTAAAACACGTAATAATAGCTTACCAATGAGTAACGATAACTTGGCTATATACCAGGGGTATGAGTTATTTGCTATATACCAGGGGTATGAGTTAATGGAGGTAGATATGTACAAGAATACTGAACAAAAATATAAATGCAACGATTTTACTGAGTTACAGTTTATATAAGAAAATCAGTCCATTGACTGATGGGGGGGGGGCACACAATGCAAATAGTCTGGGTAGTCATTTTGATTACCTGTTCAGGAGTCTTATGGCTCGGGGGTAAAAACTGTTGAGAAGCCTTTTTGTCCTAGACTTGGCACTTCGGTACCGCGTGCCATGCGGTAGTAGAGAGAACAGTCTGTGGCTGGGGTCTTTGACAATTTTTAGGGCCTTCCTCTGACACCGCCTGGTGTAGAGGTCCTAGTTGGCAGGCAGCTTAGCCCCAGTGATGTACTGGGCCGTACGCACTACCCTCTGTAGTGCCTTGCGGTCGGAGGCCGAGCAATTGCCGTACCAGGCAGTGATGCTCTCGATGTTGCAGCTGTAGAACCTTTTGAGAATCTCAGGACCCATGCCAAATCTTTTTAGTTTCCTGGGGGGAATAGGCTTTGTCGTGCCCTCTTCACGACTGTCTTTGTGTGTTTGGACCATTCTAGTTTGTTGTTGATGTGGATACCAAGGAACTTGAAGCTCTCAACCTGCTCCACTACAGCCCCATCGATGAGTGGGGGCGTACTCGGTCCAATATTGGACTTTAATCTGGTACATTGGTTAGAATAGTGTCTGGACCTGACACTTGACTAGGCCAGTTTCCATATTATACACTAATATTTACTTATAAATCTAACATTTGAATCTCCAGAGCTCAGCTATGGAGGACTTGTGATGCACTTTGACTATGTGTGGCTACGGGATCATTGCCGCTCTGCCTCCTGCTACAACAGCAAGACCAACCAGAGGAACCTAGATACGTCACATGTGGAGCTGAACATATGTCCCGCCAACACCAGGGCGGATGATGAGAATCTCTTCCTCACATGTAAGTCTTGGTTTGAAGATTGCTTTTCTCAACTAAGAGAAAGCCCACATTGTGAAGTAGCCTGGAACTTGACCACTGCCAATCCTGAGATAGTTACTGCATTGTTCAGGGAGACCTTTGCCTCTTGTAAAAGGCTATAATGACATACTGTAGACAGTGCAGACATTGCTACCATATGATTTATTTCACACTGTAACCATTAAATCCCTTACTCTGGGTGCAATCAGTCATTTCATTTGAGGTCGTATATCTAGGTCTGTTTGATGTCGTCAAACTCTAAATCCATTGCACGTCATTTGATGTTTTTTTTATTTCAGCCCATTTCCTTTTTGGCAGCACTGTGATATATGCACCTATTGCTACTCATCATTATTTGGAACAGTTATTGAATGTATAATAGAAGGAATTGCCTTTGATTTGTGTACCCCAGGGCCCGATGGTCATGTGACAAAGTACAACCTGAGTTGGCTGGCTCAGAACAGCTATGAGAGACAGAAGCAGAGTGCCATGCAGCCACGCATCATCTGGAACTCTGACATCTATGCCAATGCCAAGGTGTCCCCTGCCAATTGGGACAAGTTTATGACCTGTGACGATGAACTGAAGAAGTTCCTCAGGAACTTTCTGCTGTATGGCATTGCTTTTGTGGAGGGTGTCCCACCAACTGTTGAGGCCACAGGGACTGTTACCCAGAGGGTCAGCCTCATCAGGTACTGGCCTCTTAGGGAATGGGAAGTGGGTGTTCAGGGGTCTTAAAAGTAGCTGCATACCACCCACCACAATACATACAAACAGAAATGGTTTTAGAATGGGAGATTATTTAATAAGGGTTAGCTTGTTACGATGCTTGTGTTAAAGCAACAGTGCATTTTAAAAATGTATTTGACCTTTGTTTAACTAGGCAAGTCAGTTAAGAACCCATTCTTATGTACAATGACGGCCTAGGAACAGTGGGTTAACTGTATTGTTCAGGGGCAGAATGACAGATTTTTAATTCAATCTAGCAACCTTTCGGTTACTAGCCCAACGCTCTAACCACTAGGCTACCTGCTACAGGGAAGATGTTGGTTTCCTTAATTAACAACAAGCCCTTGATACTTTTGCCAAGTGAACATGCACAACAAACTTTTCTCAGCACTTAGAATGGAGTGTGGATTTGTCAAAGAGGAGAAGAGAGAGTAGTGGTACTGCCTTCTCATTAATCCACCAGGTTCATTGAGGACTCCATAGGTGGTGTGGTTTTGAAGTTTCCAATGCCTGAACCAGCACACTAATCCCTCTTTATACTAGACTCTAATTTGGGGTGACGAGGAGGGAAGGGAGGGAGGAAGCAATGTGTTATAAGAAATGCATTGCACATGGTTGCCAGATGAGGCCATTCTTCTAGTCCACTAACACTGTTTGGCCATCAGAAGTAATCGCCCTCCTTCTGACACCCCAAAGAAACAAAAGATAACTCTTTGGAGTAAAGTTGCCATTATAAACATGTTTGAATTGCTCTTGTATAGTGTTGTCGATATTCTTTTTGAGACGGCAGACTCTACTTTGTGTTTTCATTCCTGTTTCCTATTAGGGAGACTATGTATGGCAAGATGTGGAACTTCACTTCAGATTTCTCCCGAGGAGACACTGCCTACACCAAACTGGCCCTGGACCGTCACACAGACACCTCATACTTCCAGGAGCCTTGTGGGTACGTATTCAGAAGATGTTCACACACGGATGGGTGTTAATTGTTTGAGTTATCATGGCAGGTCAATTTAGCACGGCAGCACACATGCTGATCTGTATCTTGGTTAGGTTGAGATTCCTCTTCAGATGCAGACACGTTAGACATCTATGTAGGTTATTGTGTTAGGTGAATACAATGATGTGGTCCTCTGTAGCTGAGTTGAGAGAGCATGGTGCTTGCTACGCCAGGATAGTGGGTTCGATTCCCAGGACCACCCATACTTTAAATGTATTGCACGCATGACTGTCAGTCACTTAGGATAAAAGCATCTGCTAAATGGAATATATATTGTTAGTTAAATGGACAGTTTTAACAACAGGTTCAGCATTGTGGAACAGGCCATTCCTTTTGGAAGCTGCAGTTTGACACTGTTTCAACACCGGTTTATGGCTTTTTTTAACTGATAAGATGCAAGGCAGATGCACATTGCTATGGCACAGATTTCTTGAATCTTGATAAAACAAGATATAGTGTGATAGGCTCCACCTTGGTGTCCCATGAAATTACAGGGCAATGCGCCATCTATTGGGCATTTCATCACATCATGTGACTTACTTTGATGCCATTGACTTTGAATTACAGGATCCAAGTGTTCCATTGTCTTAAACACGAGGGAACGGGAGGAAGAACACTACTCGTGGATGGATTCTATTCTGCAGACCAAGTACTCCAGAAGACACCTGACAACTTTGAGCTGCTAGCACGGGTGCCTATCAAGCATGAGTACATTGAAAATGTCAGCGACCACCGCAACCACATGATAGGCATCGGCCCTGTGCTCAACGTGTATCCCTGGAACAATGAGGTGTACATGATCCGGTATGACCAGTCTGTTTTCATTTGAGATGTGAATGTCTCCCTGAATGTCTTGCTTTAAACATATCTTCCATTGTCATCTTAGGCCATACAACCTCTAACCAGTATTTGTTAGCTATTAATTCATAATGTTGTACACATTTGAGAAATGCTACACCCATCAATATGAATTAGGTCCCTTGGGACGGTTCTTTGTGGGAAGCTCAGGATCTTTTGCTCATAATAAAAAATAATAGTGTATACAGCGTAACACTTGTTAATCCAGAGCTAGATCCTTTGAGCTCAATGTTATGAATATTTAATCTGATATTGAGGATTAATATGGTATCACTTCCTGCTTGGTTGCCTCTCTCACAGATACAATAACTATGACCGGGCAGTCATAAACACTATCCCCCATGACGTTGTCAATCGATGGTATGTGGCTCACAGACAGTTGACCACAGAGCTGAGGAAGCCAGAGAATGAGTTGTGGGTCAAACTGAAGCCTGGAAAGGTAAGGAAAATGAGATGCCTTTTCATTGATCTCGACAGAAAGGATTCATCACTACATGTTGATATAAGGGGGGTGGGGGAGTGGGGGTGGGGGACATTCTGAAACCAGGATTGGGTTTCAGGGGATGGGTAATGTACTACAAAATCATACACAAACAATACAGTATGTTCCCTCTTTTTCTGGTAGGTTCTCTTCATTGATAACTGGCGTGTCTTGCATGGTCGGGAGTCCTTCACAGGCCTGCGGCAACTGTGTGGCTGCTACCTGACCAGAGATGACGTCTTGAACACTGCCCGCTCCCTGGGTCTGCAGGCCTGAGTGAAGAAGAGTCTCCAGCCAAAAGCTGCAGTATTTTGGAGATAAAAGCTGCAGCCCTGCTTCTTCAGAATACCATATTATTAAATCAAATCAACAACAAAAAAATCACAGGTGCCGAATACAACAAGCCCTTAACCAACAATGCAGTTCAAGAAATAGAGTTAAGAAAATATTTACGAAATAAAGTTTAAAAAATGTAATCAAAAAGTAACACAAGATATTTACATAACAACAACAAGGCTATATACAGGGAGAACCGATACCGGGTCAACGTGTGGGGGTACAGGTTAGTCAAGGTAATTTGTAAAGTGACTGCATAGATAAGTAACAGTGAGTAGCAGCAGTGTAAAAACAAAGGGTGGGGGTCAATGTAAATAGTCTGGGTGGCCATTTGATTAATTGTTCAGCAGTCTATGGCTTGGGGGTAGAAGCTTTTAAGGAGCCTTTTGATCCTAGACTTGGCGTTCCAGTACCGTTTGCCGTGCGGTAGCATAGAGAACAGTCTATGGGTGACTGGAGTCTTTTACTATTTTTAAGTGAAGAACATGGACTGTGATCTGCATTATGCATGCATATGCTCTTGTGAGAACAACATTCATGTTTTGAACTGGAACTTAACATATTGAGATGTTTAACATATTGGCTTTGTTTTAGGGATTCGTTTCTAATCTTAAAATATTATAGTATGTCTCAATCACTACATAGCACTTTTACCAGACATTTTTGATGAATGTATTTAGGAACTTTTGCCTTTTTCAATACCCTTTTTCTTGATTTGATTGAATAATCAACCCTTATCCCAGTCTGCTGTTCCCACATGCTTCAAGAGGGCCACCATTGTTCCTGTTCCCAAGAAAGCTAAGGTAACTGAGCTAAACGACTACCGCCCCATAGCACTCACTTCTGTCATCATGAAGTGCTTTGGGAGACCAGTCAAGGACCATATCACCTCCACCCTACCTGACACCCTAGACCCACTCCAATTTGCTTACCGCCCCAAAAGGTCCACAGACGGCGCAATCACACTGCACTAACCCATCTGGACAAGATGAATATCTATGTGAGAATGCTATTCATCGACTACAGCTCAGCATTTAACACCATAGTACCCTCCAAACTCGTCATCAAGCTCAAGACCCTGGGTCTCGACCCCGCTCTGTGCAACTGGGTACTGGAATTCCTGATGGCCGCCCCCAGGTGGTGAGGGTAGGTAACAACGTCTCCACCCCGCTGATCCTCAACACTGGGGCCCCACAAGGGTGCGTTCTGAGCCCTAGCCCTACCCTCTCAGTAGTGGAGAGGGTAGTAAGTTTTAAGTTCCTCGGCGTACACACCACGGACAAACTGAATTGGTCCACCCACACAGACAGCGGGGCGAAGAAGGCGCAGCAGCGCCTCTTCAACCTCAGGAGGCTGAAGAAATTCGGCTTGTCACCAAAAGCACTCACAAACTTTTAGAGATGCACAATCGAGAGCATCCTGGCGGGCTGTATCACCGCCTGGTACGGCAACTGCTCCGCCCACAACCGTAAGGCTCTCCAGAGGGTATTGAGGTCTGCACAACGCATCACCGGGGGCAAACTACCTGCCCTACAGGACACCTACACAACAACCACCCGAGCAAAGGACAACAACCACCCGAGCCACTGCCTGTTCACCACGCTATCATCCAGAAGGCGAGGTCAGTACAGGTGCATCAAAGCAGGGACAGAGAGACTGAAAAACAGCTTCTATCTCAAGGCCATCAGACTGTTAAACAGCCACCACTAACATTGAGTGGCTGCTGCCAACATACTGACTCAACTCCAGCCACTTTAATAATGGAAAAATTGATATATAAAATGTGTCACTAGCCACTTTAAACAATGCCACTTAATATGTTTACACACCCTACATTACTCATCTCATATGTATATACTGTACTCTATACCATCTACTGTATCTTGCCTGTGCTGTTCTGTACCATCACTCATTCATATATTTTTATGTACATATTCTTCATCCTTTACACTTGTGTGTGTATAAGGTAGTTGTTGTGAAATTGTTAGGTTAGATGACTCGTTGGTTATTACTGCATTGTCGGAACTAGAAGCACAAGCATTTCGCTAGACTCGCATTAACATCTGCTAACCATGTGTATGTGACAAATAAAATTTGATTTCTATTGGGTGGCTCTCTTTTGTTGTCAAGCAAAGACAGACTGACATGCATTAAAATGTATCCAGCATCAAAGGAACATTTATTTTTTACGAGTGTCATGCATTCTTTTATAGTTTAATGGTGTTATGTTATCACAAAATGTTGAACTCTAATTAGTTGAACTCAAATGTCATTTTTTTCCCGTTCTGGTGATTCTAGAATGAACTATCGCGTGGCTTGAATGGGAGGTAGCGCTTTTTCCTGAAAAGTCATGCGCATTGAACACACGTGTACCCCTCAGTCTCATTGCACACCGAAGATGGCGGACGTTGAAAGTAAGTGGTCTGCAGCCCGTCTTTGCACAGCCTAACGGTACTATTTATATAGCTGGCTACAAGTGCTACGCAATGGGAGGTGTGTGAAGGATGTGTAGCTAGTTACGATGTTTATTTACTTGGAAATTGTTGCATGTTTTTAGCAGCACTGCTGCACCCTCAACATGGAGGCATGGTCAAATAGGCGGCCACGTTCGCAATAGCCTTTGCTGATCTAGTGTAAACCGTGTGACTATCCAACTAGCTAGGTCTATGGCATATTTATTTACCTGCGTATGCTCCCAGATGGTTTTGCAACCTTGCCGAATTTTGTTAGCAAAATGGCCAGCTAACTTTAGTTAGCTTAGCAAGTCGTAATAAGTAGCTAACTGTAGTAAGTTGCAAGTAAATTAATATAAACATGTTCAGTTAACTAGCTCGTTAATTTGGCATATCCGAGTTATGTGGCTGTTTGTAGATATACAGGTTGCTGTGAACGCTGGCATAGTACCTCGTTTGGTCAAATTGGCCGTAAAGGCCTATTTTTTTTTTTTTATACCATGTGCAGGCCGTGTCGGCCACGTGGGTGTGCCTTACCAAATCCAGTGTGGGCTTCCAATGATGGATGACTTGAACTACCGATAATTCTTACTCGTTATGTAACGATTTCTTCGTTGTCTGAAATGGCTCACAATAATGGTATGCGTATGGAGGTGAGATCTATTAGTTATCAACCACCACCTCTGAAAACGGGGGATCCCCCTGTAGATAAACGTCATGCCATGGAACGAAAAATGTAGTGAGTAGTAACGTGTATCTCTCTGTTTTTGCTTTCAAGTGAACTCTGCCAAAAAACAGAAGAAGAAGAAGGAAAAGACAGTTTCTGATGATGACGTTGGGGTAAGTCCTTATTATAATTGTTATGCTCCAGTTGGCTAAAAGCTTCTCACTGTTATAGATTCAAATGGTATGAAAATGGTAGTGTGTATTTTCCTAAATATATATATCTATTTTTATTTTTTACAGGATATTCAGGAGAGTGGTGATTTCCTCATCAAACCAGAGTCCAAAGTTGCCAGTCTGGACACATCTCAGTGGCCATTGCTGTTGAAAGTGAGTTTTCTTTGTGCTTGTCATCTATCTGTAGAAGCAGGATGCTGTATCTGAAGTGATGAACTTGTTTATCCATTCGCTGAGTGCTGCTGGGCCCTGGCATTGCAGCCTCCTGTGTCTGTTCTTGACTCAGGGGGTTCAGCGGCCTGACTCGATGCTTTTGTCCCCAGTGTTCTACTGGGGGTAACTGTTGGGGCAGGTGTGCTGATGCGTTTGTCAAGGGCCCGGTCACAACTAAGACGAGCTTAAACTCCTGATCACATGCACGTCCCTTTGCGGTTACATTTAGTTATTTGTAACTGTAATTAGTTTGTTTAATTCTAACTCGTTGTGTTGCAGAATTTTGACAAACTCAACATTCGGACAGCTCACTACACACCTTTGCCAAATGGCTCAAACCCTTTGAAGAGGAGCATTCAGGATTATGTTCGGTAACCCTTGGTTCTTAATTATTTTCTTCTGTGTCAAATGTTTTATGAAGCCACATGATGAATGTAAATAGATTGCACTAGCACTATGTGCAAAGATGACTTCTTATCTATCACCCTTGTCTGATGGCTCTACGTGGATGCATTTGAAAGTATTGACGTCTTGTCTGTGATTTCATTTTGCTCCTCTTCTCTAACCCCATGTCGATCCATGTGATGTGCAGGACAGGCTTCATCAACTTGGACAAGCCTGCAAATCCCTCCTCTCATGAGGTGGTGGCCTGGATCCGACGTATCCTGCGAGTGGAGAAGACTGGCCACAGTGGCACCCTGGACCCCAAGGTGACTGGCTGCCTCATTGTGTGTGTGGACAGAGCCACACGACTGGTCAAGTCCCAGCAGAGTGCAGGTGAGTCACCTTGTAAACCCAACCCCTTCCTGCTCGGACTGTTTACCTCCTGCTGGTTATGTAAACACATTAAGATTGGCCACTCCTTACTACTCTTCTGCCGTCTGTTTCAGGCAAAGAGTATGTGGGAATTGTTCGGCTGCACAATGCTATTGAGAATGAGCACACACTTGCTAGGGTAAGTTAATAGTTTGTCTTATCTTAGCATGGCTCAGCGTTTTAATTTAACTGTAAAATTATACCTTTTCATATGAAGGTTTTTGACATGGATGTGAGATGATGAACGTGTTTATCCATTCTCTGAGTGCTTGCTAGGGTCCTGCTTTCTCTGTGGTGCACATGTCTGTTTTAGCCATGAGTGTCTGCTGTGTCCCGGGATCCACTCTGCCACCTCAGTGTTCTACTGGGGCAGTTCATGCTGGAGACAGGGGCAGGACTGGAGGGCCCTGCGATAACAAAGACGAGTTGACACACCTGATCACACATTAGAAAGGAAATGGGTGATATACCCGTGTTTTGGGAGTTCGTGGTTAATCCAACACTACTTTTTTCTCTCGTTTTTTTCTTTTAGGGAATTGAAACCCTCACAGGTGCTTTGTTCCAGCGACCACCTCTCATCGCAGCCGTTAAGCGCCAGTTGAGAGTTAGGACCGTTTATGAAAGCAAACTCATTGAGTACGACCCAGAGAGGAGATTGGGTAAGGAATCTAATGCATTATTTCCTCATGCTCTGGGGGGGCGTACTTTTAATACATGAAATTCCAATTCAATATCATTAAACTAGAAGCTGTTAGCATAGAGATAATAAACTAACCGTGCTTGTTGTAGGTATTTTCTGGGTGAGCTGCGAGGCGGGGACCTACATCAGGACCCTGTGTGTCCATCTGGGGCTCCTCCTTGGTGTTGGTGGTCAGATGCAGGAGCTGAGGAGAGTTCGCTCTGGTGTTCTGGGCGAGAGGGTGAGTCGCACCTCTTTCTCAATCCTTTGGCTGTGTCTTGTCAGTGGTTAAATTGAAGTCCAATGTGTTGAGTTCAGCTCTGGGCCTCTCCCCAGTTCCGGTAATTATTCATTGGCACAGAAATGGCATAGTGGCTCTGAGTAGGAAGTAGACATGCCCAGCCACTTAATTCCACTCTAGCCAGCATGTTATGGAAATTATATTTAGGCCTGTGTTCTGTTTGTGTCATGTATTTTAGACTCCATCAATGTTGGAACTTGTTCTCTGCAGGACAACCTGGTGACCATGCACGATGTGCTGGATGCTCAGTGGCAGTATGACCACAACAAGGACGAGACGTACCTGCGCAGAGTCATCTACCCACTGGAGAAGCTTCTGGTGTCGCACAAACGTTTGGTCATGAAAGACAGTGCAGTGAGTGATTTCGGCCTTGTAATTGATAGTCTGGGTGTCATTTTCAAACTGACCTTGTTTAGAGGACTGAACATGTCTTTAAATAAACTGTGTGGTTTATTTTCTCCCCAGGTGAATGCGATCTGCTATGGAGCGAAGATAATGTTGCCTGGTGTCCTACGATATGAAGATGGCATCGAGATGAACCAAGATATTGTGGTGATAACAACCAAAGGAGAGGCCATTTGTATAGGTGAGCAATAGAAATATGCTGTTCTGCAAAGCAATTGGGAGGTTTTTCCAAAAGGCCACATGATGATCTCATAGGCGGCATTAGCGCTTTGTGCAAAGATGACCTATTATCTATCACCCTTGACTGATGGCTTTGAAAAACCACATTTTCTCCATATACATGTTTTATGTTCATGTCTCAAGTTTCCCCCTTTGATTTTTCAGCTACTGCCCTCATGACTACTGCAGTGATCTCCACGTGTGACCACGGTGTCGTGGCCAAGATAAAGAGGGTCATCATGGAACGCGACACCTACCCCCGCAAGTGGGGCTTGGGGCCCAAGGTATCACCTCTTGTGCAAGTTACTGGAAGTCTTCCCATTTTCCAACTTTATGCTTTTAGTGCACATTGTTATTCTTCTTACTAGTAAGATTTTGATTTGTAATGAACAGGCCAGCCAGAAGAAGATGATGATCCAGAAGGGACTGCTGGACAAACGCGGCAAAGCCAACGACAGCACTCCATCAGACTGGAAGGATGGCTACGTAGATTACAGGTGTGAAGCCAGTCTAACAGGCACTTGATAGAGCAGTGGTGTTGAAACCTACATGTTCTGATTCTAGTCAGCAGACGGTTATCCCTTTCTGGTCTGCCCCGTGGTCTCTGAGGGAGTCAGTCTGCAACATCAACCCTCATAGCTCAGCAGAGGTCCTGTCAAATGTTCTGCATGTCTGGCAGCTGAGCTGTGTGAACATGCATAGCTATTATTTCCCACCCATGTGGGTTAAACTTGTGAGGAACTTGTTGACTAGTTTGTGGATGTATTTGTAAATTAAATAAGGTATGCGTCTGAAACGGTGAGACATGTTGCCTTCTCATTTTCAGTGCGTCCAAGCCCAAGGCTGAAGAAACCGGCAATGGGGACGCAAAGGTATGCTAACATAAGTTTATACTCTGGTATTACTGGCCACAGGAGGCTGCTGAGGGGAGAACGGCTCATAATTATGTCAGGAACGGAGCAATGGAATGGCATCACACACCTGGAAACCGTGTGTTTGATACCTTCCACTAATTCCGCTCCAGTCATTACCACGGCCCTGTTCTCGCCAATTAAGGTGCCCCCCACCTCCTGTGGTATTGGCACATGCCAAATAAGCAGTTTATTCCACATAAATTTAAGCTTGTGAGATGGACTAAATGACAATTTCTCAATCTTTCAGAGGAAGAGGGAAGACAGCGATAGTGATGCTGCGGCAGCCTCTGCACCTTCCACTCCATTGGCAGAAGACCCCAAGAAAGAGAAGAAGAAGAAAAAGAAGGAAAAAAAGCAAAAACTGGAGCACCCAGCTGCAGAGGCGGCGGAGCCAGCAGCAGAGACAGAAGGAGAGGTGGGTTTCTGCTGCTGGCCAGACTGGACAGCTGTATAATCTTGTGGCTAGAGAAATTCTGGTCGTAGCAAGGGACATACTGACTTCATGTTTTTCGGCTGTAGTTTTTCAGTAACTATACTGGTAATGTACAGTGAGTTAATAATGTGCCATGCCTACGAGTGCACAACCAGTGCAGACAGTTATCCCTTTCCAGCCTGCCTGTGGCTTCAGAGGGAGTCGGTCTGCTACATTATTGGGGGTGTGAGTCATTCGAGCATGTGAGCATCCGGTCATGTTGGGGTCCTTACATTTTCCACATATACTTTGTTAGCAAGTCACTACAGCCAACATGCACTTAAACTGCAGAGAGCATTTTCCCTTAGAACTTTGAATTGCTTTCAACATTTACCCAAAGAATAACAAATCTCCTTATGCGCAGGTGGGCGAGAGTGCCAGGAAGAAGAAAAAGAAGAAGAAGAAGGAAGCAGATGCAGAAGCGGAGTGAAGAGCTTATGGACAATGAAAGGACCATAGAATTGTGAGGGTCCAGAATGTGTGCCTGCAGATATTTATCCTACAGATGCAGCAGGTGCTGAAGAGACAGCAGGCGGGGCAAGAACCGAGTACAACATTTTTTGTTTTGTTAATCTGTCCAGAATGACCACAAATGGCAAATCATAAGGGGCTAGTCTTGTGATCATACGGTTGTGACATCTCAACTAGAGCCATTCAGGCCCTACCCATGCCTGTGACATTCAGTCTACCCATATCCGGGACTTTCAGGCCTTTACCCTACCCAGGCCCGATTGCTGCTTCCAAATTTAAAGCCCGGCCCTACCCGAAATCAGAAGTAACTTCCTCTGTTAATAAATCCATGAGCGACTTCTCTCCGTCACTCAGTCCCTGGGCACAAGGCAGCTGGCTCTACATGCACTCTGTGAATATCCACAGCAGCGGCTCCACTTAAGCTTCTCTGCTCAATAATCGAGACCTGTTAAGTACTTTTGTCACACAACTCCAACTCAAGGAACATTTATTTTCTGTGAAATAAATCTCTCCTGGTGTTTATTTGCGGTTGAAGCACTTCTGACACAATGTTCAGACTTTAGTCTGATGTGACTAATGTGCAGCAGAGCACTAGCAAGTGGGCCAGCTTAACATGTTAGTGATCAATTTAGTGATACCATACCCTAGTTATTTTATGAGGGAAAACACAGGCCTAAACCTGATGTATAATGTCGTGGTTGGGTAGCAGAGCCCTGATTTCAACAATCCCTGTATGACCTTGCTTTTGTACTCAAATCTTGTTTTTACGTGTTTTAACTACTGTCCCTATGTGGACTTTGGTTTACTCTGGGCGTACCCTCGACTGTGTGAAATGCCATGGGCATTTTTTTTTTTATATTGTACTGTAAATACAAATGAGCTGTAATCATAAATTGACATTTGAAATGAAATGGTTTTTGTTATGCTGCCGCTGTCCTGTCTACCCAGTGTCTAGGATCTGAGGCTATTTTCTGCAGTATAATGACTTGCAGGGGGAGAGGTAGAATAATTGAGTTTCGTATTCAGAAGTACTATTCACACCAACTGATGGTGAAACATGACCAGTAATATGGTGTAGGAGGGAAATTGAATTCAGTTTGAAAGTGCCTTACACCTTTCTGAGCTGAGACCATTTAATGAGGTCAACAAAATAATTCACGAGGAACCTTGATATTTTAATGTAGAACACACGTTTTCCCTGTATTTTAATACATGACCATATGGACAATATAGTTATGTAACATTTCATGACACCCTGTTTACAATTCAACCCGAGATAAGGATACTGATGATGAAACCCTGTCAGGTAAAGTGTTACGTTCACAGTAGTGGTCCTCTATGCATTCACATGCTAATAATCAGCTGCAGTCATATGGCACCCATCATTCAGCACCTGAAAAGCCAGAAGCACTAAGCTCTTACAAAGATGTAAAATATCCCTTTGTGAGTTTCATTCTACTTTCTGAAATAAAATGGTATCTTCTGTATTGCTTTTTTTATGCACTTGTGCAAAATTTATTGACAGTAACCATAGCGATTAGCTGCTACCCAAACCTGGTGGTGTATCAGTAATGCGTGGCCAGGTCTTGTGATATTAAAACAGTTTTGTTAGACTGTTCTTCGGGGGTACATGGGTCAGTAGACCCAGGAAACTGGCACCCATTGTGGGGTGGAAGTGGCTTGCTCTATGGCCGCCTCCACTCCTTTCACACTCTCATCAACATCGTTGTTAACCAGCAGCACATCAAAGAAGTGTCTGTAGGTGGAGTGGATGGCATCCGACTCCTTCTGGATCGACTGCACAGCTTCCGACTACAAGACAAGGGACAGAGATGTTTCAGACTCCTGAGAGTTTCAGGACTTCATTACTTATTTGAAAGGTTGATATGGTATAAATGGTGCATTTTGAAAGGTCCTCAACAAATAGCCAAAATTCCTGGATGTTACGAATGAGCAGTAGTGTACCTGGGTAGCTGAGTTGGTAGGTGCAATGAACACCACTAGAGGCGCAAAGTCTGCCGTCCGCAAAAGTTTCAGTGTCTTGATCACAAGGAAAAATAAGCACCATGTTATTCATCTGACACAAATGAATTGCAATGCTAACCAACAGTTTTGTTTTAATACACTATACATACAAATGTATGTGGACACCCCTTCAAATTAGTGGATTCAACTATTTCAGCCACACCCTTTGCTGACAGGTATATAAAATAGACAAACATTTGCAGTAGAATGGCCTTCCTGAACAGCTCAGTGACGTTCAACATGGCACTGTCAGATAGGATGCCAACAAGTCAGTTTATCAAATTTCTGCCCTGCTACACCGGTCAATTGTAAGTGCTGTTATTGTGAAATGGAAATGTCTAGGAGCAACAATGGCTCAGCCGCGAAGTGGTAGGCCACACAAGCTCACAGAACAGGACCACCGAGTGCTGAAGCGCGTAAAAGTTTGTTTTCGGGTAGAAACACTCAATACCCGAGTTGCACATTTCCTCTGGAAGAAACGTCAGCACAAGAACTGTTCATCGGGAGATTCATGAAATGGGTTTCTATGGCCGATCAGCGCAAATCATCATGCGCAAATCCAAGAGTCGGCTGGAGTGGTGAAAAACTTGCCGCCATTGGACTCTGAAGCAGTGGAAACGTGTTCTCTGGAGTGATGAATCACACTTCACCATCTGGCAGTCCGACGGACTAATCTGGGTTTGGTGGATGCCAGGAGAACACTACCTACCCCAATGCATAGTGTCAACTGTAAAGTTTGGTAAAGGAGGAATAATGGTCTGGGGCTGTTTTTCATGGTTTGGGCTGGGCCCCTTAGTTCCAGTGAAGGGAAATCTAAATGCTACAGCATACAATGACATTCTAGACCATTCTGTGCTTCCAACTTTGTGGCATCAGTTTGGGGAAGGCCCTTTCCTGTTTGAGCATGACAATGCCCCCGAGCACAAAGCGGGGTCCATACAGAAATGGTTTGTTGAGATCGGTGTGGAAGAACTTGACTGGCCTGCACAGAGCCCTGACCTCAACCCCATCAAACACCTTTGGGATGAATTGGAATGCCGACTGCGAGCCAGGCCTAATCGCCCAACATCAGTGCCCGACCTCACTAATGCTTTTGTGGCTGAATGGAAGCAAGTCCCCACAGCAATGTTCCAACATCTAGTGGAATGCTTTCCCAGAAGAGTGGAGGCTGTTCTAGCAGCCAAGAGGGGACCAACTCCATATTAATGCCCATGATTCCGGAATGAGATATTCAATGAGCGGGGTCCACATACTTTTGGTCATGTGTAGTGTATATTAAGTTCTATGCTTTACCTGTGGCTCCACATCGAGCAGGGCAATTTTTCCTTGCTCATGGATCTTCTGGATAGTCTCCATTTTGGTTCCAAACATGAACCCCTGGAAGCTGCCATACTCCAGCAGCTCATTCCCAGTGATGCACTTGGTCATGGCGTCATTGGAGATGAAGTAGTACTCCTGCCCGTTCTCCTCGTCCTTACGTGGGGGTCTGGTGGTGTCTGTTGTTTGGATCGAGCCCCAGTTAATGTAGGTTGGTGGATTTGGCAAAACCAGACAGAAGAGCATTAGAAGTAAAGGTCATACTCACGTGGTGCAGGGTAGGCAAACTTCTCTGGGTATTTGGTCAGCAACGAGCTTTTGATGTGGCTCCTTCCTACACCTGGTGCACCTGCAAAAGAGAGATTACAGAAGGCCAAGGGAGGTTAATATACTCACTTTTATTGTGATTTCAATTCGTTTTATGGCAGGCAGGTCTTGCTTATGACGATCACATTGGGAGCTTACCAATAAGCACCAAGGTTTTTCTGCTGAAGGCAGGGAGCCGGACAACCTCTTCATAAGAAATCACGTCCAACTGGTCAAAGACTAACAAAAGGGAGAAAATAATACATGGGTGGTTTAGGGATCTAAACCAATCCCATGCCATGTAGAATACATTATACATGTAGTTAGTATAGGTAGTTCTCAAGACTGTATTGGGTATAAAAAATAACAAGTGTTACTAGAGCTGTGCTTGGCCAGATACTTGTCTTTGCACTTCTTCTTCTTTCCAAAGGGGCTGCAGGATTGGGTGCCCTCTGTGGCCTTGCTTTTACTTGCCACCCGCCTGGAGCAGAGAGGAGAGACTTGGGGTTACGCACACACTGAAAACCTACTCTCACCTACAATCCATACAACGTTTTTTTACCTCTAACACATTACCGCTATATTTTATTTGGAGCAAAGTGATCTTTCTTTTTTGGTTTAGAGCAAAGTGATCTTTCTTTTTTGGTTTAGAGCAAAGTGTGTTTTTAAGCGTCTGATGTTTTTGTTCAGGTTAAAGTCAGCTGATCCTAGGGGTTCCAGTACTTCAGATCCCAGGACTTTAGAGCAACTTTGAGGCAAAAGCTTCTTTTTTTTTGACTGGTAATCAGATGTGGATGGACTACTCTACTTTGCGGATCATACCATTCTTGAAGTTCTGGGGAGGGGATGATTCCAGCAAAGTCGGCAGTAGAGATGTCCACCTTGCCTTGCCACCAGTTTGGATCATGCTTGTTGATGATCTGAATGATGTTGCCCGTTTTGAACTTCAGCCCTGCTTCTTTGCATGGGATGAGGTCATCCTTGGCAGGGTCGTAGTCAAACTGAGCCCTCATGTACGTCTGTTGAGTAACACAGAACAGCTGCACACACAGAGATGGCTGAGAGGACATGATCTCCTTTGCTGGGAATTGGGCAAAACATTTTGGAATATGTGTATTGCGGTTAATATGGTCTTTGCAATGATTTATAGCACTGCAGTTTCCAGCATATGGTAGAATTGTATATTACTCTAAAATAAGGAGATAACTTACCTGTCTCAACAGCATCCTAGATGTTAGAGTTAGTTAGTAATCTATCAGTTAATGGGTCAGAAACACTTCCCGTGGTATTATGCTCTCTGACGCAACACACAGAGGACATAGTACTATCCACAGGAGTGATTTGGGCTCCAAAATCATTTTCTATATAATTACCATATAGTTTAGGATAGGCTTAGTAGCCTATCCTAATTATAAAGAAAACGATTTGCTGGATTAGTATCTCTCAATGGGCAAAAAGCTTTACATTAGACTGCCATCACTGACCATACTACTCGAGCAGTTATCATAATGCCTGGCCATGCTTCTTTTATTCTGGAATTGACAAACATGACTTTGGTTGAAGGGTTTGTCATTATGTTGTATAACACTGTTTTTCAATTAGTTCACGTTTCAAATGAAACTCATATCTCGAAATGTTTCATCATTTTAGGTTGTAAGGCAGAACAATCATTATCCACCGCCATAAATTGGGGGAGATGTGATGGCATAATGTGACCAGCAGATGGCAGAGTGAATGAAAAGTTGAACACTACCGATGTGTTTCAGTTCAGTTCGCTAGTCTAACATGAGTGATGATCTGTATATCGGGCCACTAGTGGAATCTAATGATTGTATAGTCACCTGTGTCTTTCATTGGCTTAAGGGGAGGATTCGCCTGACAAAGAACAAACTCTATTTAATAAAAAGGATTTGGGAGAAGATATCATTGGAGGTACAGAAGGTACCTTATCTAAGATACGGTCACGTTTCAAGCATGGTATCGTAGAATAAGAACATTAACACTGTGGAACCCAGTTTATTTGTCTTATTACAATGGTGGTAGTGAATAATAATTCACCAATTTGCTGATAAGGTCAAAAGACAATAAGGAACAGTATTTAGATTACGTTATAGCACGTGAGTAGAGTAGGTTATGAGTCAATGGCACCAATAGGTGACTGAGGCCCTCTGTAATGACTGTCAACCTCTTGCAAACTAAAGGATGTACTATATATATATATATATATACACACATATATAAAAAATATACCGTTGAAGTCGGAAGTTTACATACACCTTAGCGAAATACATTTAAACTCAGTTTTTCATAATTGCTGACATTTAATCCTAGTAAAAATTCTCTGTCAGTTAGGATCACCACTTTATTTTTAAGAATGTGAAATGTCAGAATAATAGTAGAGAGAATGATTTATTTCAGCTTTTATTTCTTTCATTACATTCCCAGTGGGTCAGAAGTTTACATACACTCAATTAGTATTTGGTAGCATTGCCTTTAAATTGTTTAACTTGGGTCAAACATTTCGAGTAGCCTTCCACAAGCTTTCCACAATAAATTGGGTGAATTTTGGCCCATTCCTCCTGACAGAGCTGGTGTAACTGAGTCAGGTTGGTAGGCCTCCTTGCTCGCACACGCTTTTTCAGTTCTGCTCACAAATTTTCTATAGGATTGATGTCAGGGCTTTGTGATGGCCACTCCAATACCTTGACTTTGTTGTCATTAAGCCATTTTGCCACAACTTTGGAAGTATATGCTTGGGGTCATTATCCATTTGGAAGACCCATTTGCGACCAAGCTTTAACTTCCTGACTGATGTCCTGAAATGTTGTTTCAATTTATCCACATAATTTTCCTGCCTCATGATGCCATCTATTTTGTGAAGTGCACCAGACCCTCCTGCAGCAAAGAACCCCCACAATATGATGCTACCACCCCCGTGCTTCATGGTTGGGATGGTGTTCTTCAGCTTGCAAGCATCCCTCTTTTTCCTCCAAACACAACAATGGTCATTATGGCCAAACAGTTCTATTTTTGTTTCATCAGACCAGAGGACATTTCTCCAAAAAGTACGCTCTTTGTCCCCAAACCGTAGTCTGGCTTTTTTTATGGCAGGTTTGGAGCAGTGGCTTCTTCCTTGCTGAGTGGCCTTTCAGGTTATTTCGATATAGGACTCGTTTTACTGTGGATATAGATACTTTTGTACCTGTTTCCTCCAGTATCTTCACAAGGTCCTTTGCTGTTGTTCTGGGATTGATTTGCACTTTTCGCACCAATGTACATTCATATCTAGAAGACAGAACGCGTCTCCTTCCTGAGCAGTATGACGGCTGCGTGGTTCCATGGTGTTTATACTTGCGTACTATTGTTTGTAGAGATGAACGTGGTACCTTCAGGCGTTTGGCAATTGCTCCCAAGGATAACCAGACTTGTGGAGGTCTACAATTATATTTCTGAGGTCTTGGCTGATTTCTTTTGATTTTACCATGATGTCAAGCAAAGAGGCACTGAGTTTGAAGGTAGGCCTTGAAATACATCCACAGACACACATCCAATTGACTCAAAATATGTCAATTAGCCTATCAGAAGCTTCTAAAGCCATGACATCATTTTCTGGAATTTTACAAGCTGTTTAAAGGCGCAGTCAACTTAGTGTATGTAATCCTCTGACCCACTAGAATTGTGATACAGTGAATTATAAGTGAAATAATCTGTCTGTAAACAATTGTTGGAAAAATGACTTGTGTCATGCACAAAGTAGATGTCCTAACCGACTTGCCAAAACTATAGTTTGTTAACAAGAAATTTGTGGAGTGGTTGAAAAATGAGTTTTATTGACTCCAACCTAAGTGTATGTAAACTTCCGACTTCAACTGTACCTGCAGTATTTCTCTGATGAAATAATTTGGGATATCATGGCAGAACTAGTCTAACAATGAGCATAATAACGCTGCTTGAATAGTAACCATTTCTTTGATTATGCATGCAATTGAAATTTGACTTAAGGGTGAAAAAAATAAAAAATAATTCAGTCCAGATAGTGATTATAGCCAAGTCCATTCAGGGGAAAGGGAAGGGTGCACATTCATTGGGTCATTTATTGGCTTACCTCACACACAAGAGAGCACCTTGGCTGGTTGGGGATGATTTTCATTGTGACTACTCCGTTGGTATCTTTCTGTAATGGGAGGATGGCAACCATTTTACTTACACTCCACACTATCAAAACTAGGATTGTGAGATTGCAACATGTCACCCATTCTCTCAGGGGCAGAATGTGCTTCAGCATATTTTTCTTTGTTAAAATAGAGACCGTAGGGACTCGCCAAGATCTTTTGTAGCTGGTCGACAGATTGGTTGGCCACACTCGTTCCATTGATCTCTGCTATTTCATCCCCTTCATGTAGGGAACCTGGAGAAGGACAGGAAATAATCAGCACCGGTACAGAATAACCAGTATGGCCAGAGAGAGTTATCAGGCAAGTAACCACTGTCTATTTTCCATACAAGTATGGGGATAATGTGGCTGTTCTAATACAAATTCATTCAAATCACTTCAGTATGTTCGCCGATGTGGTTGAGTTCTGTACCTTGTCTATGTATCATTCCCCCATGTAATATTCTGGCCACAGTGCACTTCTGTTTTCCATTAAATTTCAGAGTCACCCCCTAAAGGCAAAAAAAAACATGAAAACAGCACACATCAACCCATCTTCAAAATGACAGAGTGAGTCACAGAGATAGAGGAGAGATGGGGAAGCGAAAGAGGAGAGAAAGACAGAAAGGGAGTTAGCGAGACATAAAAAGAGAGGAATTGGCATCTGAATGATTTTACCATGGGCTCTGAGGGATTTTTTTCAAACGCCACCTCACGCATCCTGGTTGGCTCAGTTCCGTTCATGTGACCAGCACTGCCATTGGTGTATACTTCTGCTCCTTTTGTCTCATAGGCTGGCATAACCCCCTATGGGAAAACATATCAAGACTCCACATCAACAGGCACAGGAGATGGATTCATTGACAATAGGATACTGGGGTGAAAAACTCACTGTGAACACAACTGCAGTGTGCTCCTATAAGACATGGAATTTTGGATTATCATCTTGACAAAATGTCATAATCTGTCCAAAACAGCCACGATTGCAGGGTTACTAGATGTCAATGGTTGTCCCCATTTGTTTTAGAAATTGTGGAACAATGCAATCATGGAAAAGCCTTTCGACCATCTCATGCAAAACACCCAAACAACTCAAAAGCATTGCCAGTTGCAGCAATACATCTGTTTGTTTACTAGGAATACATAAATACATTGTAAATACAACGAGTTCATGATTCTGATCATCTGATGTCAGATTATTTGAACATTGGCATTTCTAGTGGCATTATTAAAAGCTTTTTTTCGGCTGTGTCCCAAGAGCCATGTTTAATTCGCAGTTTCAGCATCTGTTCAGGGTTGAAAATTAACTCCGCATTTTCACCAGCTCATTAGGCAGGGACAACCCATATCCGCTGCTCTGGTTCACCTGCTAAAAGATTGCCATGGCTACGCCTGAGTGAGATCCTGTTTCGAAGAAAAGTATTGATATGAACAAACAAATCCCTCGTAAAGATTATGACATCCATTACAGCGACACATAGCAACCCTGGCCACTTGACCACTGTCTGGCTGCAAGAACACTGAGCTGTGTGTAATGTAACTCAAAGGAATGTGGCCTTTGCTGATGATCCCTCACCTCCACTCCACCCATTCCATTTCAGCGATGTGCAAACCAGGTTTGATTGAATACAAATGCCAAACGCTTAAGTACACCAAAGTGCTCTATGTGAATGACCTTTCTATGACCTTGAAATACCACAGCAGCTAATTCAAAACAGGGATCCAAAAGTAGGCCATGAAATGATTTAAAGCAGATTGGAGCCTTTCCTTTCCACTCCACACATGGAGAGGATAATAGAAGAAGACCGGTCCAGATGGGACCTCCCGTGGGATTTGGCCTGCTCTGTTGTGCGGATGTCCCTCCATTACACACAGTGCGGCACAAGCTTTTATCCCACTGCCTAATTCACATTTACTGCTCTCACCCCCAAGCCCCATGGGCATTATCACATTACTAGCCCTGTTAGGGATGAGTAAAACCACTCAGGTGGACAGCCATCAGACTAATCTAGCCCCTAACTGTTCTGTACATGGACCCCTGGGTGACAAAGGTTACTTACCACCTGTAAGGTGCAGTAATGGAATGAAGCCTCCTCCGCTCCCTGATGGAGCACGTTGCCAGCTCCAGTGGTGTGAGTTTGTTTAATGCAAAGCTCTGTGGCTTGAGAGACGCTATCTAACATAGATACGTTTGAGTATCTTTTAACAGATAACTGCAAGTGTCCCTTCAATGTTGACGATCTTAAGCTCTATCGTAATAATATTAGTATTAGAGAAATCCAATGGTGCCTTTGTCAACCACAAAAAACAACTTCTCTTTTTAGATGAGCTGATCATTTGTTCAATGTGCTTGGCCACATCACACTGACACAAGTTCATTCGCAATGACTCTGACAGCTTTGTTTGGTTTCCACAATTATCAGCTCACCGAAACATAATTAGGCCTCTAAGAAGGGGGTAATCTGTCATAGTTCTGTATACGAATAGGAATCAATACGCCGGTCTTGTCTAGTGTAGTCAGATCCACTGACTAAAGAACGGATGATGGCAGTGATGTCTTTGAGGCAAAACAACAAGGCCATAAAAATGAATAACAACTCCAATGGCATAATATTTTCACAAAGCAATTTTCCTTTATCTTATCGGTTTTAGTTTCTCCTTGTCCCTTGTAACCGAGTGGGTTATCATTACAGTGTGTCTTCTATGTGCAACAATGGCATATTATATTATTGAAAAATCGTGTGGAGGTTTTAGGACAAGGTCTATTATGCCTATTTCTATGCTCACCAACCCCTAAAAAAAACTCCTAAAGTTATCTGCCTCGGAGGAACCACGAGGACAGATGGGTTTCGAACAAAGATGGAAAGCAAACTGTCAAACTTGTTACCGCTGTTACTTGTAGACTGGCCATTAGCCAAAGAACAACCGGTTTGATGTTTGTCTGTTCTTCCCATTTAAGGAGGAACTGTGTACACTATCTCACTATGCACACGCCCAGGCTCAAACAAACTGGTTGTGGGTAGCCTTGAGAAAAATGCTGAGGTAGGGAAAATTGAACCCTGATCCTGACCATACCTTCCCTGACTGAGAATGACAAAAAGGATACTGTCAAAGCCTGACACAGGCTCATTTTCCTTTCAACACAAACCCCAGTAGGCTGTGGATTCTTTCCGACATTTTGAATAGACTTGAACGTTAAAACAGCAACCGAGGACAGATGTTAAGATTCTGTGCCCTGTTTGGTGCTGCTGCCACTGGCCATGGGGAGTGTGTGTGTGTGAGGGGGGGCTAATCATGCAGAGTCTATGGGAGATTCCTCTTCTCTACGGAAGATACAGTCCCGGAAACGCAGCAAGGTCACACACACACACACTAGGCTTCAACACCATGTGGACTAGTCTGCAGTGTTCCAGTAAAAGCCTAGAGGGGTCTTGTGGGTCAATGTGAGTAAACACGTTGTTTACTCTGCAACATAATACTGATATTACAGGAGACCAGTACCAGGAGTGTAGAAATAGTGTCTGTCATAACACATCAGCACATCATTGTAGTGGAACACTCTTCAGACTGGATCCAAGGTAAACACTGAAAACATCCCCATAGGGCCATAGAGCGCAGTATGCTGCATGTTTACCAGAACGGACCTGTCCTGGCCTGTTTTGAAAGAAACTGGTGAGGGACACATGACAATAGTTTCACCATCATACAGGCAAAAAGGTTGAAGTTCATTAATCATATTGTTCAGCACACAGGACTAAGTCATAAAAAGACAGGCTCACCCAGTCTTCAATAAATCCCCCTACAAAGTGCTGACCTTGGTTGGACTGCGAAGGAAGTCACATGTTCAAAGGAAACTGCCAGACTTTGGTCTAAAGGGTAACTGGTGTCATCTGAATAATGAATATTTTTAATAGCAGAAAACCGCCGAGGTCAGCTGAAGAACACACAGCACACGCATTTCTTGAACAAGCTTACTACAAAGTTGAAATACATTCCATTTTTGTTTTAATGATGACTCGGGCATAATTGGTTCCCACTATTACAAGCCGACCTTGGTGAACTGTCTGCCTACTGGGCCGTGATTTCATATTTTTTTTAAATTATTATTATTATTTTTTTAACCTTTATTTAACTAGGCAAGTCAGTTAAGAACAAATTCTGATTTTCAATGACGGCCTAGGAACAGTGAGTTAACTGCCTGTTCAGGGGCAGAACGACAGATTTGTAACTTATCAGATCAGGGATATGAACCTTTCGGTTACTAGTTCAACACTCTAACCACTAGGCTACCCTGCCGCCCCAATTGATGAGCGCTAGTTTTCCTGAAGCTTTTTTTGGAACTTCTCCAAAAGGGGAACCAAGGGTTTTTAACAAGATCCCATTTCTATAGTTACAGCCAAGAATGAAAAAGGTGTGGGTCTAAAGTTTGGCTGTCAAACATACAACCCGCAGGTGGTTTGAGTAAAAAAAAGTATATGTTATATATAACTCAGTATACTTTAAAATGAATATCTTGCTGATTTTCAGTGCGGCCCTCCGGACCTCGTTGAAGACCGAATGCGGCCCCCGGGGCAAAATAAGTTTGACTCCCCTGGTCTAAAGTGAGACAGAAAAGGTAGAGATGACAGCCTTTTAATACCCAACACAGTTTGAAAGTTAGTTTACCAAGTGAGTTATCAACAGCCCAGTTAGAGCTAATTGGCCCAGCGTCATCCGGGTTAGGGGAGGGTTTGGCCCGGGGTAGGCCGTGGTTGTAAAATAAGAATTTGTTCTTAACTGACTTACCTAGTTAAATATGTTACTGTTACTATGTCATGTGAAATACAAAACTCGTTATGCTGTTAGTGTCAAATTAGGCAAGCAGCCACTGTAGATATTATCAGTTTGACAGTAAACAAAGAGGGTAATCCTCCTCAACAGGTAACACAGTTTAACTATAGCATTATTACAATTTTACAGCCGCTCATGGTACAATCCCTCCTAATGTCGCTATAACAGAGTAAGCATTGTCAATCATCTTCTTTATCTCATAATGCTGAACTAGTCAACAGGACTCAGAAATACCGAATTATAAACCATCTAAAAAAACAAAACACTTCAGGCTCCAAAGTGCCCGGGTGGATTCAACTGTGGAGGTCCTTGGCACTCCCAGTCTCCCAGAAGAAAAACACTATGTTCTTCTGTGGCTTCCTACTCCCACTGCACTGAGCGGTGTCCGATTACGAGGAGGGCTGGGGGAGGGTCTCAGAGTCAAAGAAAAACAATCTGGTTTTGGTGCCTTTGGGTCTTTTGAACATGTGATTTCCTAGTTGGTGTTGACCCCTGACCTCAGTGTGTGAACAGCAGGCCTCTGGGAGTTGTAGTCATCCACCAGTGATGGAAGCTTGGTTATTGATGACTATTTATGACTCCCTGATAAAAATGAATGTTAAATTACATAGAAAAAAAAATTGAAGTGGGCAGGGGAGTAGTGTCAAAAACAACAGAGACTAAGGGCCATGTTTTGAATCAGCATCACAACACAGCGCTGTGTTGTGATGCTGTGTTGTGTTCTCTTTCATTCATCTGTGGTTCCCATCACCTAATCCAGTGACGATAACATTCATCTGTGGTTCCCATCACCTAATCCAGTGACGATAACATTCATCTGTTATGTTGGAATGTAGGATATTTTTGTATTCATTTAGATAAGAAATGAACAGGAGGAATTACACCGGGTGCTGTGAATATGGCTGTGAATACACAATGTGAAAGACAGAGTGTTCCAGTGAAACAGCAACAACGCAAGGTTGCTAGACAAATAGTTCAAGGTACAAACTGGATCTAATGTCTCTATAATCAAACCCTCCCAAACATACCAGGGCTAGGTTAGGGTAGATTTCTAACCAATAGACTAAAAACAATTGATCCACAAGACCTTGCAGGGCCACAGCGGTAAGGCTGCGTTTACACAGGCAGCACAATTCGGATCTTTTGCCACTACTTGGTCTTTTGACCAATCAGATCAGCTCTTTGGCCAATAATTGGGCAAAGGATCAGAATTGGGCTGCCTGTGTAAACGCAGCCTAAGGCAGCACATATCTGTGAGCCCCTCCCTATATCTAAACATAAATGCTACAATAAATGGCATTCAAAATATAGAAGAAAATATGAGACAAGTTTCTGCCTACACTCACATATTGCTGTAGGCATTTTGTTTAGTCGAGCTCATGTTGGATGAGCCCCACTTCACAATAAGTGTTGCGAAAACATACAGTATGTATTTATACTGTAATTACAACTACAAGTACAGTGTGAAGTAGTGTGGTTGGTACTCATTGTTACATAGTACTTATTATGTAGAATACACAGTTAACAAATGTAATGCATAATCATTTTGTAATTACACAACCCGCAAGCAGGTATCATCATTTCAAGTAAGCTTAATATAAAAAGCAGAGCAACATTATTCATGAGGACATGTCTTTTGGTTCAATGAGAGGATGAGAGCACAGAACATAACCCAAGCACATCCGCAATGTTCTGGTGTCTGTCTGTCCCTGTTTTAACTGCTCCGATGAGACAAGGGTTTAGGACGGGAGACATCGTGCATTAGGCAGACATTGCTGTGTGTCTATTTATAGAAAGCTGCAGTTCTTTAGCCTGGAAGATTAGGCTAGTGTCCAGTGAAACATGACTCAGCTTATGTAGTCTGCACACTCCAGGCAGCTAGCACATACGGGAAGCCTTATTCACACACAAGCAACACACACACACACACACACAACGAATGAGACACCAGCACTCATCTCTACGATATTCTTAAGATAAGGTATTAGTTTGCCTCCTCAAAGCAGATATGATCCTGGCTTGGCGACAGTCCAGATCTCACAATAGATGATGATTTCACATTTCAGCTTCTCCCTGAGGTACTGCTGCACCAGGTTATTACACCCGTTGCTGATGTCAGGGAAAAGTCTCCACGCAAGGCTTCCCCTTACCACGTCAAAGTTGCTACTAAGTCCTTGTTGGAAGTGTCATGGCTTCTTTTGAACTTGATTGCCTGGCTTACTCTATCACTCATTGGCTCCTTCTCTGATCAAGCAGAGTATTTGAACCCGTCATTCCACTTCAATAGAGGGGTGACACCATAGAGATCCTATTCAATTACTAGAGGCATGTGATAGAGCAGAAATTGTGTAGTAGAAAATATTGTCACCCCAAAATATTGTTGTATAATTGTTAAAAAAGTTAATACGGGTTTTATACAAATTATCTGTATAAATAGCCTCTAAAATATATATATGCAAACAGACTATAAACGTCAAAATGTTTGTTTTCTTGGAACGCTGTGAGTGTTACAATGTCAGTACTTGATGTATTTACAAGTTGTCTAAATCCTGTCATCAACCGATTTCAGCCAGTGTAGGGCTGTGGATTGACTGCATTTAAAAAAATGGAATGTTGGCATTTTGGCAGTTCATTTGAATAATTCCTCTAAAACTGTCTGGCTATAGAGCACATTATCTTCAAATTCATTGTTTTGCACAATATCTTATCACAGCACCAGCAAATCATGGTTGTCCAACTCCCAGACCAACATGGCTGATCTTTTTGACCATCATAAGAAGGTTAATGTCCATTCTAGTATTCTAAATCATAATTCTATGGGTGACCCATTCCTCAAGTAAATCCCCTCAAACTCCAGGCAGTAAAGGCGCTGCTGTGCAACTCAGCCTTAGTCCTCTGAAACTGGCGAGGCCTATTGTACAATCATCACATACCAAAAAATCCCCACTTGAGACAGACAAAGGACAACCTCCTGCTTGCATCTAATAGGTACACCTGGCTCGGCAAGCAAACAAAGACATGGGAATGCCATCCTGATCTAGGGGACCAACGGGACTGAGGGGATTAACGGTCTACTATAGTTATGCCTCATTAAGACGATGATAGCACCTCACCTGTGGGGTCAAATGTCCATGGTGAAATGTGTGGTTGGAATGGGAGCCTACTACTACTGTAAGACCCTTACTTGACATTCGGAAGTCTTTCGCAAATAATTAAGAAGACAGACGAAAATCCATATTAAAACATCCAGAACAGCTGCCTGCATCCCTTGACGCTCACCGTCCAAACATTTTAGTCGCCCCCCTCTTGGCGGAGGATAATAAACTTAGCAATTTTAAAATACATTTCATGAGATTCTATTCATTTTCCCATGGGGTTGAGAGAAACATTTAGCAGTTTTAAAATACATTTCATGAGATTCTATTCATTTTCCCATGGGGTTGAGAGAAACATTTAGCAGTTTTAAAATACATTTCATGAGATTCTATTCATTTTCCCATGCGGTTGAGAGAAACATTTAGCAGTTTTAAAATACATTTCATGAGATTCTATTCATTTTCCCATGGGGTTGAGAGAAACATTTAGCAGTTTTAAAATACATTTCATGAGATTTTATTCATTTTCCCATGGGGTTGAGAGAAACATTTAGCAGTTTTAAAGGAAATGTCCTGCAGTTCTATGCATTTTGCCATGCGATGGAGAGAACATTTTGCTGTTTTGAAACGAATTGCCTGCAATTCTACACATTTTTCCATGACTCATGCCATGTTCATATGATATCTGAGTGAGAAAAACCAATAGGGGCCCCCTGGATGTCAGAGCCCTTAGGCACACAAGGTGCCTGGTCAGTAATTTGGCCAAAATTACTACAAGGTTTAGATAGCTAGCTAGATTAATTTACCTAGCAATCTATAAAATGTTAGCTGACATGGGCTAATTGAGTGACTGTCGGTGACTGACATAACAAGAGGAAAACGTAGCAGGACTATATGTAAATAAGCCACTTGCCACACGGGCCTGGTATCATTCACTTTGAACTGGACTGTGTGTTTACAGGCAGTAGCAACAATGCAACTTTAGATCATTAGAACGCATTTGAATCGATTTCTGCAAATATGTACAGTAAATACCACGGGAGTCCTCTTACATGTGGTTACTTCACAGTCCTAGTGATCAAACAACCATGAAAAGGTAGGCTATCTCTCCCTAAGTTGCCTATGCACATCAACAACAACAAGATCAACAACTAATGCTAGCCAGAGCAAAATGAGCAAAAATCTAATGAGGGAACATTAGATAAAGTCTCTCAAACTTTTTCAGCTGGTTGACCGTCAAAATTGCACTGATAAACGATGGAGAATAGTAGCCTGCTCGTCCTTCTGCAGCTTGTAGTATTGGGCATTCTGGCTCTTTTCAGTGAGCCAACTCGTTCGGCTCAGCTCACCAAAAAGAGACGGCTCTTTTGGATCCCAAACGGCTATTTAAAAAAATATCTTTTCTATTTTTTCAAGTCAAAAAGTTTGCAATAGTTTGACTACGATTGGTGTTAAAACAATTCTAATTAAATTATTAAATGAAATCATACTTTACCTTACCCACAATGTATTTAAAAATGCATTTGTTTGTTAGGAAAAAGAATGCTATTAAACATTTGCATTTAAAGTCTAACTTTTTAATGTATATCAACAAAGTGCATATAAATCTAACCATTCAAAGCTAATACAATCTGAACAGCATAATAGAATATTGCACCATATCAAAGAAAAATAAATAACCATTTGCAAAACTGCAGCATCCCAGTTAAAACATAAAACTGGTCCCTCTTTTCTCTCTCTTCTTTATTGCCCTGTTATAACCAGCAGCACACAGTAATGCTGACCATATTTTGCTTTAATGAGAGATTTGCATTCAGAAATACAAGCTGCCTCACTTTCGAGGGGCTGATGCGGTTTCTTCTCTCAGTAATAATTTGTCCTGTTTTCGAGAAGACCCTCTCAGTGGGAACGGATGTGGCCACTATGCAGAGTCTCCCTGTCATGACTTTAGTAAGCCATCGGGAGACAGAGGCCTTGTTCTTCCACCAGCTCAGAGGATCTGCAGATCTTTGGAGGGGGGGCTCCTCCAAACAGGATCGGACCTCCGTTATGGCATCTGCTGAGGGATTCCTTCGTGCTGCATCCCCGGTTGCTCTCTCATCAAACAGCATTCAAACAGCAGATGTTTGTGGCACTACAGCTGGTGCTTCTGCTGCATCTGATCCCTCTTCTTCCTGTTGCCCTGGTGCCTGAGCCAGATGACTGCTGGGGCTGCCCCTCCCTGCTGCTGAGGTTATTCTTTGATGAGCCTCATCAATCGCTCTGGCATCACTGAAGGCTAACTTATTAAACCTGGGGTGAAGTGTAGCGGTTTCTGATAGCACCTGATTATATTCCATTCTGTGGAACTTTCTGTCCATTGATGAACATAGGGTGTCCATCTACTCTGTCACATGTCATGTGGTTACATTTGCTTCTCTCTGGCGGCTGGCTGTGATTCGCTGCAGACCCTCACACAGGAGTATCATTTTTGAGGCTGTCACATAGCTGAAAAGAGAGAAGAGTAATTGATTAGTTCAGGTTCATGTTTTGTCTACTGATACTACATTCTCATCTACTGCTCATATACATATATAATACTGGATTAAACAATGATGTTGTAATAACTGCTTACTGTACCTCTCGCCACTGATCTCCACAGTGACCTGCTCAAAGGGTTCCAGGACTCTGCACAGCTACTCCACCACCTCCCATTCCTCTTGGGTCAGAGCATCAACTGGTGCATTGACAATGGCATCCTTTGACTCAAGAAACCGCTTCAACATATAAAATATTGAATTCTACCTTGTAGTGCAGTCTTGTTTAGGCCTCAGCTTAGGCATCGGCATCTGGCGTTATGTAGACTTTAGTTTTTCAGCACCTACTGTGCTCCTGTGGAAGTATTCCACAGCTGCTTTCACTTTGTCCACAGTGGGTCATCACCTTCAGAGCATCTCTTACAATCAGGTTGATTGTAAGAGATGCTCTGAAGGTGATGACCCACTGGCAAGACAATGATGATGGGTCCATTTTAAAATGTTCATGGCTTTGGTTATGTTAGCTGCATTGTCGCTAACACAACAGGCCACTTTTCCATCTACTTGCCATTCTCTGGCCACTCTCAACAGTTCCTCTGCCAAGTTCTCTGAGGTGTGTCTTTTGCTGAACTCAAAGCAGTCCAGAAGACAGCTAGACATCAGAAAATCTTCAATGAAGTGACATGTAACCGACATGTAAGAAGTGGTTACCCTTGATGTCCAGCAGTCAGTGGTAAGACAAACTGCAGTAGCTTTCTGGACTCTTTCCCACACTGAAGCCTGTGTGCTCTTGTACAGTTGTGGAATATGTGATTTTGAAAGGGTTTTCCTGCTTGGAATTGTGTATATTGGATTAGACTATTGCTATAATTTCTAAAACCTCTGTCCTCCACGATCGAAAACAGCTGTAAATCGGTGGCAATTATTTTAGCCAATGCAATATCAATTTGGCCTTGTTTCGCTACAGACATAGACTTCGGCATAAACTGGTCCATAGAAGACTGTGTTGCTGTGGGTCGCGGAGGGGGCCTACTTGACTGAGTGGATACATCTCCACGTGTGGAGGTGCTGGCTCCACCACTATCACTAGCAGGGCCGCTAGTTTTTCGAAGCTCCGCTACAGCTAGCTTCACAGTTGGGTGCACAGTTCGCATATTCCCGGTGTAGGTTTTATATGAGATTTTGTTTTGGCAAATTCTACACTGTGCTACACTGTGCTCTAACATTGTCTACATTAAAATGCATCCAAATGCTACTGTGCTTTTGACTAATTTTCCAGCTGTTGTTTTCACAGCTGTCCTTCCTCTCTCACACACTGCTAAGTGTGTGACTGTGAGTGAGTTGGCTCGGCCCTCCCTCACGCATCTTTGGTTCATTGGTGGACACTGAGTGTCTGATTGACAGGAACAACAGGTGAGGCTGTTAGTCTGAGCAGACAGTCAGAAGGAATGTGTGTGCGCTTGAGCATTTAGGCCTATATTATTTTATTTATTTTTTCGTTCTTTGAATTAGTTCTTTCTATTCATTTAAATCTTTTGATTATTCATATCTTATTTTTTATTTCTTTTTATAAATAGATTAGACTCTTCTGACATGCAAGCCGGCTCCCAACGTTCACCTACAAGAGCCGGCTCTTAGAGCCAACTCGTTCGCAAACAACCCATCACCAGCATCTTGCCTGCCAATGCATGCTGGTCCCAACCCACGTTTTGACAACTCAATGGGAACTTGCCTGCCTGCCCACACATGCCAAATACATTTGATTGACAACTAAGAGATATGCTAACTGTGGATAACAGTTCTTCAAGTTCAGCATAGCTAGCTGGCAAAGTGATTGACATTTCTTGCTAGCTAACCAAATGACACTTGCATCTCTAGCTGTAGCCACTGAAAAAAAAACAATATGTTAGCTAGCTACACATAGACTACTTGTTTTAACAAAAAATGTGCAACTGCGAACCAATCTGCCCATGGTTTTATTAAAATATGGCCCTTATAATGTCCACTCCTGTAAATAGGATGCTGTATATAGCATTTTAACATATTTAAACAATAGAAGAGATAAATTATATTGGTCCAGCCTTTGCTGCTATGCATGCAGATGTGCATAATATACTGTGACCCTAATCAGAAAAGTATTTAATAACTCCAAATAACAAAAATGTAGCTATAGGTTGTCATAACATTTCAACTTAAAACATGTGTTTTTTAAATTCACTGACGCGAGCGCATCAGGCTGTAATTTCATAAAGTAGATGACTCTGTTGATTCATTTATACTCGCTTGTGACTTGTTGTGCAGCACATCGCGGGCGGTATGATAGCGGGATGAAATTAATTGACAACCCAAATCCTAGCACGGGCCAGATAGAAATGTGTGAAGCCTTGTGTATGACAGGTGCGCTAGCCTACAATGCCTTACTGTATGTCATTGATTTTCTTTTGTCAAACACAACCTATTTTTAAAACCTCTTATAAAGTTGATTTTGTAGCATAAACTGGGAATTGAATATTTTTGACTGAAATTATGATTGTGTGTTTGTTTCATATTTGAAAAGTAGTTAAAATACTGTCAGTTCCACTTTAAGGCTTGTGGTGAGCAGAATCAACAACCTCTGCATCATTCAAGACTGTCGCTTTGTGAAAAGGTGTTACAGTAACTGTTCAGTGAAAACGTTCATATTCTGTTAACTCATACCCAAATAATGTTGTTCACTCATCCTATATTCGTATTTGTGGCCAAAGCATAAATTGGAGAAAAAAACACTGAAAAACCCCCACCTCAAACTTCTCAAACAAAAAATACTTGCTATTTCCTCATAGACGATGATGTCATCCTTCTAAGGAAGATGAGCTGGCCAATCAGTGGTCTACTCACATTAATATTTTTAATGAACGGTATATGCCCCCACCATTCTGTTGTTGGGGTACACCCACATCATTCCAACATAGAAAAGCTGCTTTTTAAAACTTCTTCGGGATCGGTGTCCCTTCCACGGGACGGTTGAGCTAACATAGGCTAATGCGATTAGCATGAGGTTGTAAGTAAAAATAACATTTCCCAGGACATAGACATAGCTGATATTGTCAGAAAGCTTAAATTCTGGTTAATCTAACTGCACTGTGCAATTTACAGTAGCTATTACTGTGAAAGAATACCATTCTATAGTTTGAGGAGAGTGCACCATTTTGAACATGAAAAGTTATTAATAAACAAATTAGGCACATTCGGGCGGTCTTGATAGAACATTTTTAACAGAAATGCAATGGTTCATTTGATCAGTCTAAACCGTTGCACATACACTGCTGCCATCTAGTGGCCAAAATCGAAATTGCACCTGGGCTGGAATAATACATTATGGCCTTTCTCCTGCATTTCAAAGCTAATGGTACAAAGAAAATACACGTTTTTTCTTTGTATTTTACCAGATCTATTGTGTTATATTCTCCTACATTCCTTTCACATTTCCACAAACTTCAGAGTGTTTTCTTTCAAATGGTACCTTTCTTCAGGGCCTGAGCTACAGGCAGTTAGATTTGGGTATGTCATTTTAGGCGAAAATTTTAAAAAGGGGCAGATCCTACATATTTAATTACTATTATTATTATTACTATTTTTTTGGAAGGAAAACTATTTCACTCTTACTGTAATTAATTATAGGTCATATTTCAAAGAAATCTGGAAATACTGGACAGTTACTTTAAAGTTGACAGTTATCCATTGTTATGTAAATGCCCGCTGAAAAGTACCCACGGCATTGCCTTGGCTCCAAGTCAGAGCAGATCTGCCAGAGCCCTGGCCAAGTGAGACACGGGGAAAACACGGGTACATCCTCAATGGAAATGTGCCAGTTGTGTATTCTACTATCCTAACAGCAAGTTGAGACTTCCTGGAGCCCGCTAGTGTCTGTGGGGCTCTAAGCGGCCGCTTATGTCACTTATGCCTAGAAACGACACAGTTGAAGATTACAACTGGAGCATAACACATTGTAGAATTCAAATGCTGTACATGATCACCATATGGACATGTCTAAACAAATGTCATGAGGTAAAAGTAGTGTTAAAAACTACAGTAGGCATAGTAGACCTATGCTGGCAATTAGTACCATCGTCAGTCCCCTCTTCTGAAAAATACATTCATCCATTATGTAGACATCACATCTTGGCCTACTTCCCCCTATTGCTGTGAAATGGTTCACCTGATTTCTGCTCAGCTGTGTTTAAACTAATCAAAGCAAATGTTGTTGGTCACATACACATATTTAGCAGGTATCCCAAATTCTGATATTTTTTTCCACTCATTGGTATTTTGACCATTCACAGCACATCTTTTCAGAGCTTATCTGATTGGTCAAATGACCAATTAGTGAGAAAAAAAATATCAGAATTTGGCTGCCTGTCTAAACGCAGCCCTTGTGCCTGGTGTGTGTTTTCTGTTCCTTGTAAGAGAAATTGCAGAACTGAATCTGGCTTATTACCTGTCTGGAACAAACTAAGATAGGATTTGACAAGCACTGAACTCTCCTCATGCAGTAACGTCTTGGAGTGAAGCTCTGAACATGATAGCCTATATGACATAATAGGCTGTGTGGTCATCATGTTAAACTATTTACAAATAGGAAAAACCTATATTTAATCATGTATATATGAATAATATATAAATATATGAATAATAATATGTTTAATAATGTAGGCTATGTATGAAAAACACAAAAAGCACATGAACACCAAGAGGATCGTCTTAAACCGGATTTTACCAGCGCTGACCAGCGCATTAATATCCCCTGCGTCTTGAACTCCTGCAATGAAGTTAACAGACACATCTGTATAGCTTTTACCACATCACCAAGGAACGTACGTAGGCTATAGCCTACCAGACATACATATAGGCCTACTGTTTATCTGATTTAAGACATATTTTCTATTATTGTAATGTTATGGCAATCGTATGAATGTATTGTAAACCGCTTACCTTTTCTGGCTTTGGTTTGTTTTGAAGCAGCTGCTCCAGGTACAGGTCGGAGAGGGCTGTTCGAGCACTGTTCACCCGCTCAAGTATGACAGCGGGTTCGTTTTTATTCGATTTTAATGTCATCTTTACTGGTTAGCAAAAAAACAAAAGTGAACGTAATGCGCCCTTGTTTTATAGTAGCAGAGAAGGGGAAATGAGTGACAAGGAACCTTGGCGGTCTGATGTATTGCTGTTCTGGGGTTCAAGTCCGAGGTTCTGATCAATTCGGAGGTAGACTATAGTAGGCTAGGCTGCGAGGACACAGCTGACAAAGCAAGTAAACATCCGATTGCTAAAGGGGGCAGGCCCACTGCAGCTTCCTCAGTGGTAGAGCTGTTACGTGTTGCTGGCACAGTCAGGGGGTCATACCAAAAGTGGGGAACGCGCACCGGAGAACTACGTGACGCGAGGCTTGAATAAAGGTGGTATTACAGCACCACTGGTTTTCAGCTGACCGCTAAATGAAAAACATGGGAAATGCCACAGCCTAGACCTAGAATATACGCAGAAATGGTGTTGTCCTCTAATCTATATGCAGTGCCATACAGCTGTCAATTAGGCTAGCCATATAATAAATAGCTATACAATATGATAAAGAGTAGCCTAAACCAACCTGGACTCATGGGTAGACTTAACATGGTAAATGTAATTCCGGGATACTCCAATTAGTATGATATGTTAGGTTTGTATGGTATGTATTAATTTGTGATGTGCGTCATCCATTTCATATGATATGTTATGAATTACAATTCATATATGATATGTTCCGAATTGCAATTCGTATGCTATGTTACGAATCGCAATTCGTACAATATGTTATGAAAATGTATGATATGTTATGATTTCCAATTTGTTGAGGCTAATGTTAGCTAAGTGGCTAACGTTATCTATTAAGGTTAGGTGCTAAGGATAGGGTTAAGTTTAGGAGTTAGGTTAAAGGGTTAAGGTAAGAGTTAGGGGAAGGGTTAGCTAACATGCTAAGTAGTTGAAAAGTAGCTAAAAAAAAGTAGTAAATAGTTTAAATGAGTGAAAATGCTAAAGTTGTCTGTGGTGAGATTCGTTTTTTGCCTTAAGTAACCTTGTGTCTTATATAACCATGCCAAATGTAACATATCATACTAATTTGAGTGTACCGGATTAACATGTACTATGTTACATCTCGTCTATGAGACCGGGCTGTCCAGACATATGTGCCCCACAATAATTATAATTATTATTTAACCAGGCAATAAATAACTAAAGTGCCTTATGAAACCAAGACGCAGAATTTCATGTCTACCAAAGTAAGCCTGGAGAAAAGCCCTGTCAAACACATTATTTCATATCATATTAACGCTTGTCTGCCATCCTGTGGTTTAATTGTGTTACTGCACCCACGACCAGAGCCACAGGCACCGCCACATAAAAGGCCACCTTTGTTTGGACAAAATCCAATATCAAAGAAATGTCTTCTGTCTTATCAAAATATAATTGAGTGTCCAACTGTAACATGTTTATTGGTTTGTTTTGAGTTGATTTGTTTAAAAAAAATAACCAACTTAAAGTTCACATATAGGCTACTCCAAAACCCAAACTCTTATAAGCCCTTTCACACTGGGCACAAACGTCAATTCAACATCTATTCCACGTTGGTTCAACGTAGTTTTATTGAAATGACGTGGAAACAACGTTGATTCAACCAGTGTGTGACCAGTGGGTTTCTTCCCTCATCCTGCCAACTGAAGAGGCATATTTAAAAAAAAATCATAGCCCAAAGCTGTTTTATTAAATTATTCCAATTGACATTGTCACTCAACTTGTTCATAACAAATCTAAATAATGATTTCATGTTTCTGTATCATTATGGACTATGAAGAACACCCAGCCAAAAACACCCAATTCTGCCTATAGTAATTTGATAGATAGGACCTTTATTTGAATCCAAGTTTCTCTGGAGACATAATAACAAGTTGTCCATACCACCAGAGGGTGGACAGGGACCTGTATCAGTGATTTTGACCAGATAGAGACAAATCATCTGCAGAGACATAGCTTCCCATGTATTCGCCTAGGATTGTACTTTTCTATACCATGTATCTTATGATGGACAAAACACAAAATTACCTTATTTTTGTGCGTATAACAATCTGCCAGTGGTATACATTCTTATAACTGCAATACAGACATTAGATTCACTCTGAATATACACAGAGAGCTGTATTGGTATTTACTTCCAAAGAGTAATTATTCTAGGGCAAATCTAAAAAAGTATTCATTTGAATCGAGGTTTCTCTCGAGACATAATATTAAGTTATACATATCCTCAGAGGGTGGAGGGGGGCTTGTTCGATCGACAGATATCCTGCAGAAATGGAGCACCTGTACTCACCTATGGTTATAACTTGTTATAACTAGGTATGGCCGTGTACAAAATCAAAATTACCATAGATATGTGCTGAGTTGAGGTCAAAAAAGCTCATAAAAGTCTGTCGGTGGTATACATACTTGGTACAACTGTAATAGATAAACCAGCAGCTGCCCTCTGAATGTACACATGGTGCTATGTAGTTATTCTGCGGAAAATGTTATATGAATACCAGAATTCCTGAAATATCCTCCAGTATTTTGTATGTGCAACTTGTTATTGTATTTGGGTTGCTATAACATTTAGTTTGAAATTACTTTTGGGCATGTGTAAGGGTTTTCCTCCTCTTCATCTGAAGAGGAGAGGCGAGAAGGATCAGAGGACCAATATGCGGCGTGGTAAGTGTCCATGGTTCTTTCAATAAGAAAATCTCAACATGAACACAACTGATACAAAAACAATAAACGTGAAACGAACGAAAACCGAAAACAGTACCGTGTGGTGAAAAGCACAGACACGGAAACAAACACCCACAAACAAACAGTGAAGCCCAGGCTACCTAAGTATGATTCTCAATCAGAGACAACTAATGACACCTGCCTCTGATTGAGAACCATACTAGGCCGAAACATAGAAATCCCCAAATCATAGAAAAACAAACATAGACTGCCCACCCAACTCACGCCCTGACCATACTAAATAATGACAAAACAAAGGAAATAAAGGTCAGAACGTGACAGCATGCTTTTTGAAGCATCCTGCAATAAGCACTACCACTCCCATTATTTCCGTAGCAGAAATGCTAATGATGGTGTACCGGCCCTATAAATGGCATTCATTGTTACCACATAAATAAGACAAAATTCATATTTACTTCAAAATTCTAAAAACGAAGTCATACTACAATCAAATGATTGTAAATCAGCTTTTTATTACCAGTGTGCATTGTACTTCGGAAAAAATGCTGCACATATTTAAGGCAACGATTGACATTTTAGTTTGACAGCAGATATGCAAATCAACTTTTTTTCATATGTAACATTGTTTACATGTCTAATGTAAATAATGTTACAATCGAAATTCTTAGGGCCATGTAAGTTATAGCAGAGGTCAAATGAGGTCACATGTATAAAGTGCACCGTCTTCACTGGTATTCACGTGAGAACGTGAGAACGTGGATGTGAACTCAGGAGTCTTGCTTGTTAAAACACTGACTTAGTCCACTCAGCCAGTCTTCATGAATAAACTGCTGTGCTGAACATGACTTAACATGGACTCAAGATAACATTTACTACAGTCATTATTTTTTTTAAGTCCACGTTAAATCAACTTACCTCAGGTCTGAACAGGGCCAAGGGAGAATGTTTTTTTTTGTGTGATATTCCACCTTTATTGTTTCATACCTTCATATCAGAAGACAAATGTTTAGATTAAAGGCAAGATGTGAACCTCAAACATTGTGCTTGTGTACTTTTCTGAATTCCCCCAGTCTGAGGCATAGTGGTGGAGAAGGGGCATTCAAGGGCAGCCGTGCCTGCCTCTTGCAAACTCTATGGTCAATTGTAAAAAACAGGCACCTCCCCTGGACGGAAGTGGCTGGACGCCTGATGGAAAAATGGTGTCCCTTGACAGGGTAAGAACAAGACGTATGTCAGGAGAACTGCAGTATTATCATAAGGATACTTGGAATACAGAGGAGGAATGAAGGGAAATGGGGAGAAAGAGGAGGTTGAAGAGAGAGGGAAGAAGAGGGTGAGCTGGAATCGGTTAAAAATTGTGGAAAAGGAGATGGTTTGTTAAAGAAGAATGGTGTGGTGAAATTCTCGGAGCCCGAGGCTTGCACCGAGGGTCAGGATAAAGATGAGTCTGTGATGGTAGGAGTGTCACGCCCTGACCTTAGTATTCTTTGTTTTCTTTATTGTTTTGGTTAGGTCAGGGTGTGACATGGGTGATATGTGTGTTTTTGTCTCGTCTAGGGTGTTTGTACTATCTAGGGTTTTTTGTAGATTTATGGGGTTGTTTCCATCTAGGTGTTTATGTAGGTCTATGGTTGCCTAGATTGGTTCTCAATTAGAAGCCGGTGTTTATCGTTGTCTCTGATTGGGAACCATATTTAGGCAGCCATATTCTTTGGGTATTTTGTGGGTGATTGTTTCCTGTGTCAGTGTTTGTGCCACACGGGACTGTTTCGTTTCCATTTCACTTTGTTATTTTGTATTTGTGTCATGTTCAGTCTTTTCTATTAAAACAAGGACACTTACCACGCTGCGTATTGGTCCGATCCTTGCTACACCTGTTCAGACGAAGAGGAGGAAATCCGTTACAGAATCACCCACCAACAGAGGACCAAGCGGCGTGGTAACGGGCAGCAGCATCAGCATCGAACACAAGAGTCATGGACTTGGGAGGAAATTCTAGACGGGAGAGGACCCTGGGCACAGCCAGGGGAATATCGCCACCCCGAAGCAGAGCTGGAGGCAGCGAAGGCAGAGAGGCATTGGTATGGGGGGAGGCACACAGGGAGTGTGGCAAAGCCAGGTAGGAGACCTGCGCCAACTTCCTGTGCTTACCGAAAAGCGAGAGGGACCAGGCAGGCACCGTGTTATGCGGTGGAGCGGAGAGCAGCTCCGCGTATCGGCCGGGCTAGAGTGGGCATCGAGCCAGGTGCCATGAAGCCGGCTTTACGCATCTGGTCTCCAGTGCGTCTCCTCGGGCCGGCGTACATGGCACCAGCCTTACGCATGGTGTCCCCGGTTCGCCAGCACAGCCCAGTGCGGCCTATTCCACCTCGCCACACTGGTCGGGCTATGGGGAGCATCCAACCAGGTAAGGTTGGGCAGGCTCGGTGCTCAAGAGCTCCAGTGCGCCTGCACGGTCCGGTCTATCCAGTGCTACCTCCACGCACCAGCCCTCCGGTGGCTGCCCCCCGCACCAGGCTGTCTCTCCTTCTTTTGCGGACAGGTGCTCCCACCTGTCCAGTGCTGCTAGAGTCTTCCTCCTCTCCAGCCAGAGTCTCCCGTCTGTCCTGAGCTGCTAGAGTCTCCCGTCTGTCCTGAGCTGCTAGAGTCTCCCGTCTGTCCTGAGCTGCTAGAGTCTCCCGTCTGTCCTGAGCTGCTAGAGTCTCCCGTCTGTCCTGAGCTGCTAGAGTCTCCCGTCTGTCCTGAGCTGCTGGAGTCTCCCGTCTGTCCTGAGCTGTCAGCCAGCCGGGAGCTGCCAGAGCCGTCAGCCAGCCGGGAGCTGCCAGAGCCGTCAGCCAGCCGGGAGCTGCCAGAGCCGTCAGCCAGCCGGGAGCTGCCAGAGCCGTCAGCCAGCCGGGAGCTGCCAGAGCAGTCAGTCAGTCCGGAGCTGCCCCTCAGTCCGGAGGTGCCCCTCAGTCCTGAGCTGCCCCTCAGTCCTGAGCTGCCCCTCAGTCCGGAGCTGCCCCTCAGTCCAGTGGGGCCCTTTTACTAGGGTTGCCAATCCTAGGTTGGCGGCGAGGGTCGCCGTTCCTAGGAGGCCACAAAAGCAGACTAAGACTATGGTGGAGTGGGGTCCACGTCCAGCACCCGAGCCGCCGCCGTGAAAGAGGCCCACCCGGACCCTCCCCTTTAGATTAGGTTTTTGCGGCCGGAGTCCGCACCTTTGTGGGGGGGTACTGTCACGCCCTGACCTTAGTATTCTTTGTTTTCTTTATTATTTTGGTTAGGTCAGGGTGTGACATGGGTGATATGTGTGTTTTTGTCTCATCTAGGGTGTTTGGACTATCTAGGGGTTTTTGTAGATTTATGGGGTTGTTTCCATCTAGGTGTTTATGTAGGTCTATGGTTGCCTAGATTGGTTCTCAATTAGAGGCAGGTGTTTATCGTTGTCTCTGATTGGGAACCATATTTAGGCAGCCATATTATTTGGGTATTTTGTGGGTGATTGTTTCCTGTGTCAATGTTTGTGCCACATGGGACTGTTTAATTTCCATTTCACTTTGTTATTTTGTATTTATGTCATGTTCAGTCTTTTCTATTAAAACAAGGACACTTACCACGATGCGTATTGGTCCGATCCTTGCTACACTTCTTCAGACGAAGAGGAGGAAATCCATTACAAGGAGTGACATTTTTGTAAAAAGTGGACCTTTGCCTTTGGCTGTACCATTTGTGGTTTCAGGGTGGATGAAAACAGAGTTGGGTGCTGTGGAATCGGTGAAGGTAACCAGAAGTGGTCTTGTGATAATTGTTTGTGTTTCTGCTGGTTAGAGGGAGCAGGCTCTCCGCATTAAAGGAATGGGGACAAAAGATGTGACTTGTTTTGCTCTCAAGAAAAGGGTGCCATTGAAGGAGTGATTATGGGGGTAGCGGTAAATGTGAAAGTTGACCAACTGAAGGAAAATTCCCGGTGTTTGTGATGCTCGTCATTTGGTGTGACAGACAGGTTGGCGTGAGTGGTGAAACACAAGATTCGTTGTCTGTTCTTTTGTGCCGAATACATTACGTTGTTACAGGTGTCAAGCATGTGGGCATGTGGCAGCAGTGTGTAGGGGGAGGTTCCTAGATGTGCAGAAGTGCAGAAGACAAAGCAATGTGTATCTTTGGGGAAAGTAGTGGTATGTGTTAATTGTAGGGGTGCCCATGGGGCTGGGGATCAGAAATGTCCATTGCGAGAGAGGCAGGTTGAGGTTTCCAGGGTTAGAGTAGTGCAGAAGTTTTCATATGCTGAGACTGTAAAGAAAGTAGAGAAAGATGGGTCAAGGAGGCGGGATCCTGAGAGGAGTGGCGTGAGTAGGATATCTGTACCAGTTCAAGTGATATACAGTGCATTCTGAAAGTATTCAGACCCCTTGACTTTTTCCAAATGTTATGTTACAGCCTTATTCTAAAAATATATAGATATTTTTTTTTTCATCAATCTACACAAAATACCCCATAATGACAAAGAAAAAACAGTTAAATCTATATTTGTTTTTGCTAAAATATCACATATTCAGACCCTTTACTCAGTACTTTGTTGAAGCAACTTTGCCAGCAATTACAGCCTTAAGTCTTCTTGGATATAACTCTACAAGCTTGGCACACCTGTACTTGGTGAGTTTCTCCCATTCTTCTCTACCGATCATCTCAAGCTCTGTCAGGTTGGATGGGGAGCGTCGCTGCACAGCTATTTTCAGGTCTCTGTTCGATTGGGTTCAAGTCCGGGCTCTGGCTGGGCCACTCAAGGACATTCAGAGACTTGTCCTGAAGCCACTCCTGTGTTGTCTTGGCTGTATGCTTAGGGTCATTGTCCTGTTGGAAGGTGAATCTTTGCTCCAGTTTGAGGTCTTGAGTGCTCTGGAGCAGGTTTTCATCAAGGATTTCTCTGTACTTTGTTCTGTTCATCTTTCCCTCGATCCTGACTAGTCTCCCAGTCCCTGCAACTGAAAAACAGCCCCACAGCATGATGCAGCCACCACCATGCTTTACCGTAGGGATGGTGCAAGGTTTCCTCCAGATGTGACGCTTGGCATTTAGGCCAAAAAGTTCAATCTTGGTTTCATCAGACCAGGGATTCTTGTTTCTCATGGTCAGAGTCCTTTAGGTGCCTTTTGGCAAACTCCAAACGGGCTGTCATGTGCCTTTTACTGAGGAATGGCTTTCATCTGACCACTCTACCATAAAGGCCTGATTGGTGGAGTACTGCAGAGATGGTTTTCCTTCTGGAAGGTTTTCCCATTTCCACAGAGGAACTCTGGAGCTCTGTCAGAGTGACCATCGGGTTCTTGGTCACATCCCTGACCAAGGCCCTTCTCCCCCGATTGCTCAGTTTGGCCAGGCTGCCAGCTCTAGGAAGAGTCTTGGTGGTTCCAAACTTCTTCTATTTAAGAGTGATGGAGGCCACTGTGTTCTTGGGGACCTTCAATGCTGCAGACATTTTTTGGTACCCTTCCCAAGATCTCCGCCTCAACACAATCCTGTCTCAGAGCTCTATGGACAACTGTGGGACCTTATATAGACAGATGTGTGCCTTTGCAAATCATGTCGAATCAATTGAATTTACCACAGGTGGACTCCAATCAAGTTGTAGAAACATCTCAATCTGAGCTCAATTTCAAGTCTCATAGCAAAGGGTCTGAATATTTATGTAAATACGTATTTCTGTTTTGTATTTTCAATACATTTGCAAAAATGTCTAAAAACATGTTTTTGCTTTGTCATTATGGGGTATTGTGTAGAGATTGAGGAGGGAAAAAAAATATGTAATACATGTTAGAATAAGGCTGTAACGTAACAAAATGTGAAATGTCTCAGGGTCTGAATACTTTCCGAATGCAATGTATGCTTCAGTAAGAATTGATTTTTGTTTTTAGCATTTATAGCAATGGTTGTCAACTGTACTGCAGGGACGTTTTTTTAAAACTATTTTAAAGCTTATTTCCTGCAATTCTATGTATTTTGATATGTCTTAGGCCAATGAGCAGGGTGGAAAATTAAAACCACAGGTCAGGTGTATTTAGGATGCTTTGAACATTAAATTAACACTCAAAATATGTTGCCTTTGTCACTTGAAATTTCATCCCCCAAAAAATCAAGTATGCTAATATCATTTTTTACATATTTTGGGGGTGATTTGAAACTTTTTTCAGAATTTGTAGGCAACATGTGCCAGGGAGTGGCACCACTACAGTAAGGATGGAAGAAAATCCTGCTCTCCAGGAGGGTTGGCATGCTCTGATCTGTTTCCCAAGTGCTGAGTGTTTGAAAATGTTCTTCTTATAACAATTCATTTCTCAAAATCAGCCAAACTTCGAAAAATCGAATGAATATCAATTATTCGGGTGGTTTATGCCTACCAGTTTAAGATCCTTGCCATCTTACTCTACGTAGACAAAATATGGCATTTATGAGTTGTGTCCCCCTACCATCTCTGCCTAGCATGTGCACAATACTAAAATGTCAAATATAATATTTGAGTTCTGGAGCATTTTATCCAATGCTTATTTTAAAAATGCATAGCTTCATATGATTCATTTTCAAAGACACAAGAAGGCATATCATATTTCAAATATGGAATTACACTGTTAAAATTGTGAAGAAGCGAAATAATAAAATAAATGTAGGGAATAATAATTACCCTATATTTTACCCCAATGTTAAGAATGAGAATTGTCCAACTGATCAGGTAAATAGATAATAAAATATCCTGATGACTAGACTACACCCTAAACAAAATATTTGTCTATTTATTTTCCAACCTCTAGAATCAAACGTACACTTGGGTTCACATCACAATCTGTTGGACATAATTATTTTCATAGTTACAAATCAGGTCACCCTGCAAACTTCCCTGCTAAAACATACTGTAGGTCTGTTTGCTGCCTTTTCATTGTCACAGTCTAAAAGCCCATCTCGAAACGAGGGGACTAATGTAAATGTGTATTAAATCGACTTTAGTACATGCTGTCAAAAGGCTGCATTCTGCAATAGGGACGGAAGTTACAGCAACCTCATTTTGTTGACAACCATTGTACATAAAACAGCATTTGCGTGCTGTTCTCTGCTGAGTTTATAAAACTGCAAAAATAGCGTTTTCATTGTCTCCATTAAACGCCACTCTAATCGTGAGAGGCGTTTCTTTAAAACATGCATCCAATCCCCATGAGCCCTTACATAACTTGACCAATCATATGCTTCAATGTGCCGCGGTTCACAGTGCAGTGGCAAAACAGGACAATAATGATTGAGGTTCCACTCGTGATTTTAAAGGAAAGGTTCACCCATTTTTAATGTTATATTGTTTTTGTGTATCTCTGAGGGATGTTCTATCCCTGTGTCATTTAATGTTTTGAAGTGTGTGTGAGTTTCCCATGCCAATAAAGCCATTTGAATTGATATTAGAAAGGAGATATGAAACCAATGAAGGATTGTGTAACGCCACACCCAGTAGATTGTCGACCAATCGCGTTCACGTTGTCATGCTGCGTCACGCGTTTGTTAAACCTATCGTCACGCAATCCCTTCTCAAACGTATGTCTGTGTCGAGAAACGTGCCTCTTTTCTAGAAAGTACGTAATTTTGAGATTTCAAAGCAATACGATATTACAAAGAGCAAGTTAATTATCTCACATCTCGGAAAATATGTGTAATCTTGTATTTGTTGACGAAATTCGTGCTAATCTTGGGTTTTGAGCTGGCGCCCAATCCTTGCAGGACCGCTCCTTGTCTCAGAATCGCCCAGAATGCTCCGCGCGGGCCATTGACGTAGCATGGGCAACGTTTCCCATTGCCTCTAGTATATATATTGTAACGACCCTGGGTTTATACATTTCCAAGTTTATAAACCCAGGGTCGTTACTATATATATATATATATATAATGCCTTTGTGAATGTAAGACTTTCTCACTCTGAGGCATATACAGGTTGAACATGGTGAGACGCCTAAATTGATATTGCAGGATGTTTAGACGATTGAACAGCTAACTAGCTACTTTACATGCTGATATTGTCTTTGGTATTATTTTAAATTTGTATTATTTATTTTTTACTATGAACACAACAAACACAAAAAAAACAGAAATATACAAACAAGAGTACATAAACTTAACAGACAGGGCTATTACATATCAAGATAAATGTTCAATTTGTTAAATAATGTGAAGAGTTCTCTGCCCATTTCCTTTTATGGATAAAGAATCTTCCACGAAAGATAAACAAATTAACAATGAAAGTTAAGTCAGGGTCCATATAAATTGGGTCTTTGGTATTAGTGTGTAGTTACGTTGTCTAGCTAGCTACATAGCCAGCCAGCCCATAGAGAGAGCATTGCAATGTGTATTTTGTAGTTGACTTGAGCTGCAACGATTTCCACAATGATTTTCCATGTTGCTACCAACCTTATGATAACGTCAAAATGAAACATTTTGTTCAAAAAATATTGTTCCCACATATTAGTGTTATTTAACACGGTAATTTAAAGGGATTAGTGGTTTTGGATGGATTTTTCGTTTACATTTCTGGTGCAGATACTAGGATTTCAAAACGATTTGGGCGCAGTTGAAAAGTTAACACACTGGATTAATTTAAAAAAGGAAACCAGTACTTTAAAAATAAAACCAGTACTTTTTGATGCGTGAGACATGAGGTGCGGTGTGTCAGCGTGTGTCTTATTGCCTATGTGTGAGAATTAGAAGCGCTGACATTTGACATTTGATAACCAAATTATGCATTTATGTAGTATCATTATTGTTTGAGATTATTGGGTATTTCTCTCCCTGTAGAAAATCAGACATGCATACATACATACATACTACGTTACCCCCCTGCTGGCCAATCCTAACCAAAGCCGACCAAATCAAATCAAATGTTATTTGTCACATACACATGGTTAGCAGATGTTAATGCGAGTGTAGCGAAATGCTTGTGCTTCTAGTTCCGACAATGCAGTAATAACCAACAAGTAATCTAACTAACAATTCCAAAACTACTGTCTTATACACAGTGTAAGGGGATAAAGAATATGTACATAAGGATATATGAATGAGTGATGGTACAGAGCAGCATAGGCAAGATACAGTAGATGATATCGAGTACAGTATATACATAAGAGATGAGTATGTAAACAAAGTGGCATAGTTAAAGTGGCTAGTGATACATGTATTACATAAGGATGCAGTCGATGATATAGAGTACAGTGTGTACGTATGCATATGAGATGAATAATGTAGGGTAAGTAACATTATATAAGGTAGCATTGTTTAAAGTGGCTAGTGATATATTTACATCATTTCCCATTATTAAAGTGGCTGGAGTTGAGTCAGTGTCATTGTCAGTGTGTTGGCAGCAGCCACTCAATGTTAGTGGTGGCTGTTTAACAGTCTGATGGCCTTGAGATAGAAGCTGTTTTTCAGTCTCTCGGTCCCAGCTTTGATGCACCTGTACTGACCTCGCCTTCTGGATGATAGCGGGGTGAACAGGCAGTGGCTCGGTGGTTGATGTCCTTGATGATCTTTATGGCCTTCCTGTAACATCGGGTGGTGTAGGTGTCCTGGAGGGCAGGTAGTTTGCCCCCGGTGATGCATTGTGCAGACCTCACTACCCTCTGGAGAGCCTTACGGTTGAGGGCGGAGCAGTTGCCGTACCAGGCGGTGATACAGCCCGCCAGGATGCTCTCGATTGTGCATCTGTAGAAGTTTGTGAGTGCTTTTGGTGACAAGCCGAATTTCTTCAGCCTCCTGAGGTTGAAGAGGCGCTGCTGCGCCTTCTTCACGATGCTGTCTGTGTGAGTGGACCAATTCAGTTTGTCTGTGATGTGTATGCCGAGGAACTTAAAACTTGCTACCCTCTCCACTACTGTTCCATCGATGTGGATAGGGGGTGTTCCCTCTGCTGTTTCCTGAAGTCCACAATCATCTCCTTAGTTTTGTTGACGTTGAGTGTGAGGTTATTTTCCTGACACCACACTCCGAGGGCCCTCACCTTCTCCCTGTAGGCCGTCTCGTCGTTGTTGGTAATCAAGCCTACCACTGTTGTGTCGTCCGCAAACTTGATGATTGAGTTGGAGGCGTGCGTGGCCACGCAGTCGTGGGTGAACAGGGAGTACAGGAGAGGGCTCAGAACGCACCCTTGTGGGGCCCCAGTGTTGAGGATCAGCGGGGAGGAGATGTTGTTGCCTACCCTCACCACCTGGGGGCGGCCGGTCAGGAAGTCCAGTACCCAGTTGCACAGGGCGGGGTCGAGACCCAGGGTCTCGAGCTTGATGACGAGCTTGGAGGGTACTATGGTGTTGAATGCCGAGCTGTAGTCGATGAACAGCATTCTCACATAGGTATTCCTCTTGTCCAGATGGGTTAGGGCAGTGTGCAGTGTGGTTGAGATTGCATCGTCTGTGGACCTATTTGGGCGGTAAGCAAATTGGAGTGGGTCTAGGGTGTCAGGTAGGGTGGAGGTGATATGATCCTTGACTAGTCTCTCAAAGCACTTCATGATGACGGATGTGAGTGCTACGGGGCGGTAGTCGTATAGCTCAGTTACCTTAGCTTTCTTGGGAACAGGAACAATGGTGGCCCTCTTGAAGCATGTGGGAACAGCAGACTGGTATAGGGATTGATTGAATATGTCTGTAAACACACCGGCCAGCTGGTCTGCGCATGCTCTGAGGGCGCGGCTGGGGATGCCGTCTGGGCCTGCAGCCTTGCGAGGGTTAACACGTTTAAATGTCTTACTCACCTCGGCTGCAGTGAAGGAGAGTCCGCATGTTTTCGTTGCAGGCCGTGTCAGTGTCAGTGGCACTGTATTGTCCTCAAAGCGGGCAAAAAAGTTATTTAGTCTGCCTGGGAGCAAGACATCCTGGTCCGTGACTGGGCTGGATTTCTTCCTGTAGTCCGTGATTGACTGTAGACCCTGCCACATGCCTCTTGTGTCTGAGCCGTTGAATTGAGATTCTACTTTGTCTCTGTACTGACGCTTAGCTTGTTTGATAGCTGCACTGTTTGTATTCGGTCATGTTACCAGACACCTTGCCCTGATTAAAAGCAGTGGTTCGCGCTTTCAGTTTCACACGAATGCTGCCATCAATCCACGGTTTCTGGTTAGGGAATGTTTTAATCGTTGCTATGGGAACGACATCTTCAACGCACGTTCTAATGAACTCGCACACCAAATCAGCGTATTCGTCAATATTGTTATCTGACGCAATACGAAACATGTCCCAGTCCACGTGATGGAAGCAGTCTTGGAGTGTGGAGTCAGCTTGGTCGGACCAGCGTTGGACAGATCTCAGCGTGGGAGCCTCTTGTTTTAGTTTCTGTCTGTAGGCAGGGATCAACAAAATGGAGTCGTGGTCAGCTTTTCCGAAAGGGGGGCGGGGCAGGGCCTTATATGCGTCGTGGAAGTTAGAGTAACAATGATCCAAGGTCTTTCTACCCCTGGTTGCGCAATCGATATGCTGATAAAATTTAGGGAGTCTTGTTTTCAGATTAGCCTTGTTAAAATCCCCAGCTACAATGAATGCAGCCTCCGGATAAACCAGTTTGCAGAGAGTTAAATAAAGTTCGTTCAGAGCCATCGATGTGTCTGCTTGGGGGGGGATATATACGGCTGTAATTATAATCGAAGAGAATTCTCTTGGTAGATAATGCGGTCTACATTTGATTGTGAGGAATTCTAAATCAGGTGAACAGAAGGATTTGAGTTCCTGTATGTTCCTGTATGTTTGACCAGGATCACAGGCTAAGGTCAATGGTCAATCATATCATCTAACTCAACTGTACTGTGATTTATATTAATATGAACAATCTTCCATGCAATGTACCATCATCTGAAAATAAAGACTCAGGTCAGGACATTAGCATAATGGATGACTGGTGGATCACATTTAGCCATGGGCTGAGGTTTTGTATGAGTGCTACTGCTAACATTAGCAGTCATTGCCTGTATTTTTTTCCATGAGTGTGTAAAATGTCACGTTTCTGATGATAAATACCTTACAGATCTTTGAACTGTCTTTATCAATATACAAATGTTTGACTTCTTTTTAATGTTTTGGAATTTGCAATAAAATATTGAAAAGTAATTTTGTACTCATTATCCCGGACAAATGTAATAATTTGTATTTTCACACATTTTTTTCTCTTGTCCTTTGAGCATAATACTGTACATTTGACCTTTTGGAATTACCAATGAGTTTATAAACACACCATATACTGTAAGGGCAGGGAACATACAATAAGAGGAAACTCCCATTTACAGTTTTTTGGAAACTCCATAGGGGATCTAATTCAGCGTGAAACAGGATTTGAAATACAATTATGGTGTTTATGAGATTTAGAGAGGAAACCACACCAAAGGAGAAGGGATCCAATTCGGCTACACAGGACTAATAGTGTTTCCAAGCATTTCCGGGTTAGGGCTCCCAGTCTCTGGCAAGGGGTTATGACACTGACACTTACAGTGGGGCAAAAAAGTAGTTAGTCAGCCACCAATTGTGCAAGTTCTCCCACGCAAAAAGATGAGAGAGGCCTGTAATTTTCATCATAGGTACACTTCAACTATGACAGACAAAATGAGAAAAAAAAATCCAGAAAATCACATTGTAGGATTTTTTATGAATTTATTTGCAAATTATGGTGGAAAATAAGTATTTGGTCACCTACAAACTCACAGACCTGTAACTTCTTCTTTAAGAGGCTCCTCTGTCCTCCACTCGTTACCTGTATTAATGGCACCTGTTTGAACTTGTTATCAGTATAAAAGACACCTGTCCACAACCTCAAACAGTCACACTCCAAACTCCACTATGGCCAAGACCAAAGAGCTGTCAAAGGACACCAGAAACAAAATTGTAGACCTGCACCAGGCTGGGAAGACTGAATCTGCAATAGGTAAGCAGCTTGGTTTGAAGAAATCAACTGTGGGAGCAAATGATTAGGAAATGGAAGACATACAAGACCACTGATAATCTCCCTCGATCTGGGGCTCCACGCAAGATCTCACCCCGTGGGGTCAAAATGATCACAAGAACGGTGAGTAAAAATCCCAGAACCACACAGGGGACCTAGTGAATGACTTGCAGAGAGCTGGGACCAAAGTAACAAAGCCTACCATCAGTAACACACTACGCCGCCAGTGCCAGACGTGTCCCCCTGCTTAAGCCAGTACATGTCCAGGTCCGTCTGAAGTTTGCTAGAGAGCATTTGGATGATCCAGAAGAAGATTGGGAGAATGTCAGATGGTCAGATGAAACCAAAATATAACTTTTTGGTAAAAACTCAACTCGTCGTGTTTGGAGGACAAAGAATGCTGAGTTGCATCCAAAGAACACCATACCTACTGTGAAGCATGGGGGTGGAAACATCATGCTTTGGGGCTGTTTTTCTGCAAAGGGACCAGGACGACTGATCCGTGTAAAGGAAAGAATGAATGGGGCCATGTATCTGAAAACCTCATTCCATCAGCAAGGGCATTGAAGATGAAACGTGGCTGGGTATTTCAGCATGACAATGATCCTAAACACACTGCCCGGGCAACGAAGGAGTGGCTTCGTAAGAAGCATTTCAAGATCCTGGAGTGGCCTAGCCAGTCTCCAGATCTCAACCCCATAGAAAATCTTTGGAGGGAGTTGAAAGTCCGTGTTTCCCAGCAACAACCTCAAAACATCACTGCTCTTGAGGAGATCTGCATGGAGGAATGGGTCAAAATACCAGCAACAGTGTGTGAAAACCTTGTGAAGACTTACAGAAAACGTTTGACCTCTGTCATTGCCAACAAAGGGTATATAACAAAGTATTGAGATAAACTTTTGTTATTGACCAAAATACTTATTTTCCTCCATAATTTGCAAATAAATTCATTAAGAATCCTACAATGTGATTTTCTGGATAATTTTTCTAATTTTGTCTGTCATAGTTGAAGTGTAACTATGATGAAAATTACAGGCCTCTCTCATCTTTTTAAGTGGGAGAACTTGCACAATTGGTGGCTGACTAAATACTTTCTTGCCCCACTGCATGTGGTGTTACAACACACCATGTCATGTTTCAGAATACCTCAAGATTAATGTTTCAGAACACCTTAAATCTGTCCCAATACCCTCACAACAATGTGTTTCAATACTCCAGCCAAGTTAAGGTTTCGTCTCCTTTAAGGTGGTGGCAGCTCATTTGCCACCCAGTTTGTGTAACAAAGCACTTTCTTTTTTACAGTGTACATTAAATTCAGTGGATGTATTCTGCTTCATGTTTGACAACAATTGTGTGAGATATGAGATAAAGACATGTCACTCTCGGCCTGACTAATACAGCTATGCTCTGTGGTCACAATAACCTGAAGTTCTGTGTTTTCTCCGGATGGCGTGTTTGCACAGCTGCATGCACTGCTACATGAAACCAGGCCCACCTCAGACATTTACTGTTCCTTTTAATGTTTGTGAAACCAAAAAGGGTTGCAGATTGTTGACATGTGCATGTCATACTTTGTAAAGAACTGAAGGAGGGGGTACCTTGAACAGCTTTAAATAGGATGAAGAGTTTCCCTGACAATGTGACCAGACAAAACACTACAGGTAACACAGATTGACACAGGAGGGTGGTAATAATGGTAGACAATAAACAGACAGTTAAATGAGTTATTGGGGTGGTGTATTGATTTGGTATCACAAACAATCCCACTGCCATCCGCTGTGGGTGTATCAGTGCTGTGCTTTGGTGTGTAGCTTGAGTTGTGAACAGGTTGACTCCTCAGCCCCAGTCCACATGGATGCTACAGTAGACTACACACCAGCACAGATGCAGCTTGCTCCATTGTCTCAGATTACAAATGATAAATGCCTCCCGATGCCAATGCATCCAGAATGTCAAAAGACGAATGTGCAGAGAAACATTTCTTAAAACACCTTGATATATGAGGTGGCTTCACCTCTTCTGAATGAACTGAGAAGCAAAGTTGCAATGCACCCTCGATAACATAGACTTATCTGATTACTGAATTCTGCGATAGGTGGCTTGGAGTTTTAGCATGTGGGTTGTGAAAGTGTGCTTTTGCAGGCTGCTAAAGCATATAATTTCCTGTTCTATAAGTTTGTTTTTCAATGTGGTTTGATAATTCAGTATAAAGTTCAAGCTGCATTACTCCAAAAGTGAAATGCTGAATTCTTCCATTTAACATCCTCTTTAACTGGAAATATGTGTGTCACGAACCAGCCAATACAGTAATGTACCGTCAGCAGAATCAAGCCCCCCACACAGGTTGTTGACTCTCTGACCTGTGTCACGAACCAGCCAATACAGTAATGTACCGTCAGCAGAATCAAGCCCCACACAGGTTGTTGACTCTCTGACCTGTGTCACGAACCAGCCAATACAGTAATGTACCGTCAGCAGAATCAAGCCCCCACACAGGTTGTTGACTCTCTGACCTGTGTCACGAACCAGCCAATACAGTAATGTACCGTCAGCAGAATCAAGCCCCCACACAGGTTGTTGACTCTCTGACCTGTGTCACGAACCAGCCAATACAGTAATGTACCGTCAGCAGAATCAAGCCCCCACACAGGTTGTTGACTCTCTGACCTGTGTCACGAACCAGCCAATACAGTAATGTACCGTCAGCAGAATCAAGCCCCCACACAGGTTGTTGACTCTCTGACCTGTGTCACGAACCAGCCCAATACAGAATCAAGCCCCCACACAGGTTGTTGACTCTCTGACCTGTGTCACGAACCAGCCAATACAGAATCAAGCCCCCCACACAGGTTGTTGACTCTCTGACCTGTGTCACGAACCAGCCAATACAGTAATGTACCGTCAGCAGAATCAAGCCCCCCACACAGGTTGTTGACTCTCTGACCTGTGTCACGAACCGGCTCGAAGTTCGTAAACAAAAAGGGAGACAACGTGGAGATAAGGAATAACATAATATATTTATAAACTGAAGTAAACTAAATACAAATAACAATGGTGTGTGTCTGTAGTCAGTAATCAGTAGTGTAAGTGAGTGATTGCGTGCATAAATGTGATAATGAGGGGTGTTGAACGGTGCCAACGCAAACAAACAAAACAGACACAAAAAGGCCACAACCAACATCTTTCAGTGTGTCTGCATGGAGAGAGTCCCCTCAATGAATGGGGAAGAGGTGTATTAATCCTGGGACACACTCGAGCCCAGGTGTGTTCTTGGGTCATTAGCTGACGACACTCGGCTCCGCACACCGACATCCTATTAAGCATTATGAGAACACAGCGACACGTAGGTAAGGATTAACTGAGCTGGGCTTGGGTCATTGATAAGTAATTGTCTCAACACAGCCTTATACTGCTGTGAAAGGATCCAGGAACTCAAATGATTTGGGTGGATCCCATCCTCCTTATAAAACAAGCTTTTTTCCAGGATGGTCACTATAGGGCCAAGAGTTTTTCAAAATGTTTTTCCTGATGAAACAGATAATTGGGTCATGTGAAAAGAGTGCCCTATATATTTTCTGTAAGGTTAGTGTGGTGAGGGGTCTGAGGTTTTCTCTTGACAGGAAGTGAGACTATCTTGAACACATCCTGCTGCTACATCCTGTAGCAAGACACTAAAGAGTCATAGATTAGTTTCTAATGATATACAGTGCATTCGGAAAGTATTCAGACTGCCTTAAATAAAATATGAATATAAGGCCCCCCAGTTGACAGTGCATGTCAGAGCAAAAACCAAGCCATGAGGTCAAAGTAATTGTCCGTAGAGCTCCTAAATAGGATTGTGTCGAGGCACAGATCTGGGAAGGGTACCAAAACATTTCTGGAGCATTGGTTCCCAAGAACACAGTGACCTCCATCATTCTTAAATGGAAGAAGTTTGGAACCACCAAGACTCTTCCTAGAGCTGGCCGCCAGGCCAAACTGAGCATTCGGGGAGAAGGGCCTTGGTGAGGGAGGTGAGCAAGAACCTGATAGTCACTCCGACAGTGCTCCAGAGTTCCTCTGTGAAGATGGAAGAACCTTCCAGAAGGACCACCATCTATAGAGCACCATGAGAAACAAGAATCTCTGGTCTGATGAAACCAAATTTAACTCTTTGGCCTGAATGCCAAGTATCACATCTGGAGGAAACCTGACACCATCCCTTCATAAAATATGGTGGTGGCAGCATCATGCTGTGGGGATGTTTTTCAATGGCAGGGACTGGGAAACTAGTCAGGATCGAGAGAAAGATGAACGGAGCAAAGTACAGAGAGATCTTTGATGAAAACCTGCTCCAGAGCTCTCAGTACCTCAGACTGGGGTGAAGGTTCACCTTCCAACAGGACAATGACCTTAAGCACACAGCCAAGACAACGCAGGAGTGGCTTCGGGACAAGTCTCTGAATGTTCTTGAGTGGCCCAGCCAGAATCTGTACTTGAACCCGATCAAACACCTCTAGAGAGACCTGAAAATGACTGTGCAGTGACGCTCCCCATCCAGCCTGACAAAGCTTGAGAGGAACTGCAGAAAAGAATGTGAGAAACTCTCAAGCTTGTAGTGTCATACCCAAGAAGACACTAGGCTGTAATCGCTGCCAAAGGTGCTTCAACAAAGTACTAAGTAAAGGGTCTGAATACTTATATAAATGTTTTTTATTTGTGATTAATTTGCAATATTATCTAAAAACCTGTTTTTGCTTTGTCGTTATAGAGTATTGTATTGATGAGAGAAAAAAACGATTGAATCAATTTTAGAACAAGGCTATAATGTAACAAAATGTGGAAAAAGTGAAGGGGTCTGAATATTTTCCTAATGCCCTGTAGATTGAATACAAAACCTCCACTTGTTTTCTTGCTAACTAAAAACTCAGAGAGTGGATGGAATGGGAGTGGTTGTCTCCATAGGACTCCATAAGTGCACATAGCAGTTAACTGCAAGTTGTTTTTAAATGACGAACCAGATAAATTATACATATTTTTTGGTCATGAAAGGATAATAAACCATCATCATTCATTATGTCTGAAAGTTTATGAATTCCTTGTTCAGGCCATTGTTCAAAAATAATAGGTATCCAGGTCTGTATTGAGTGGGCGGTGATTGGTCCAAACTGCGTACGGCAAAACTTAGGAGATAAGGCAGAGAATAGTACATATTGCAATGTAAATGGTGCCACTATATTTTCCTCTAGGTCCAACGAAGGAAGACATTTTTCTTGATAAAGTCATTTCTTAAATGCACTAGAGACAAAGCATATAACTGTCACATCCTGACCTTAGTTCCTTTTTTATGTCTTTATTTTGTTTTGGTCAGGGCGTGATTTGGGGTGGGTATTCTGTTGTTCATACTATGTTTTGTTCTGTGTGGTGTATTTCTATGTGTTTGGCCTGGTATGGTTCCCAATCAGAGGCAGCTGTCAATAGTTGTCTCTGATTGAGAACCATACTTAGGTAGCCTGTTCCCACCTATGTTTGTGGGTAGTTGTTTTCTGTCTCTGCACCAGACAGAACTGTTTCGTGTTGGTCAATTTTTTTGTTTGTTATTTTGTCCTAGTGTTCTGAGTTAAAATAAATATCAACATGGACACTTACCACTTTTCGTTTTGGTCCGATCTTGACTACTCCTCATCAGACGAAGAGGATCGTTACAATAACCTGAAGTTGAGTAAACCTAGACCCCCAACACCTTTGGGTTGCTGGAGTGTGGTAATTTTAAATTTTGTGACGTTTCCCTTTCTGTATAAAATTCAAGACTGAACTTTGAATCTTTTTCCAGTACCCTAATGGCGTGGGCAAATTAAAAGTAATGCAAGAAGTAATCATCTATTTTTCCAAAAGTATCTGTAATCTGATTACAATATTTATTGTCTTCACAATGCTTGTTTGTACTCCATAGACCCAGGAGCAGTACATCATAACCTCATATAGTCCCCAAAACAATGAAGTCAAGACAATGTTGGTTTTTCTTTCAAATATTAATCCTCCTCATCTATCTAGAGATCAACGTCGTGACAGGGCCCTCAGAACTGTCTGTCTCATTTTCCCTTCGCTGAAAGCTTTGCGATTGAGGAAGCAACATCAGCTGTCTTAACAGGGATGATTTGATGGTTGACTCACGTCACATCTCAGTATTTCCTTGATGGGACAGGGTTCTGTCAAAAGCACTGCTCATGCACAGGAACTCATTCATTTCAGTCTGAGACTGAGTGGAGCGGAGGGCAGAGCAGCTACCCATGTAAGTTCTTGTTTTCTGGTTGTAATAACATGGCTTGATAGTTTATTCAGACTTCAATCAACACAGCATAATATAACAAATATTGCAACTTTCATACAGTTTGTTTGTTTCATTTGATTATACTTTTTCTTACATTGAAAGAAAAACATTGTATGCATGGTGTTTATAAAACACTGTCTTTGAAATATATGGGTTTTAATGAAACTTTTGCCTTTCTTTAGTTGATTGATCAGCATGTGTCGTCCGTGTGATTCAGCTTGTGTTTCGGCCTTTGGGACTAGATCGAATACCACTGTCAGTGGGACGATGATGGAACTAGGAGTTAACACCAGTGGGGTTGATGTAAACGGCAACTGTGAGATCCATGACGGCATCCTGTCTCCTGCCTTACCCATTCTCTACTCAATAATCTGCTTCTTCGGCCTGGTCAGCAACACGATGACCATATTTGTGTTCTTCCTGAAGAAGCACTCCGACTCATCTATGGCTGTGTACCTGAGACACCTGGCCATAGCTGACTTCCTGTTGGTGCTGTGTCTGCCTATGCGGGTCTATTACCACAACAGCCAGGGCCCCTTCTACATCTGCAAGGTGCTGGGCATCTTCTTCTACATCAACATGTATGCCAGCATCCTGTTCCTCAGCCTGATCAGTCTGGATCGCTACCTGAAGATCATCAAGCCTGTGTGGGTCCTGAGAATCCACAGGGTGCGGTGGAGCCACCGGGCGTCCTTCTCGGTGTGGGCAAGCCTGATCCTGGGCATGTCTCTGTTCTTCCTCAGGAATGACAGGCAGCAACCCTGTGACAAGATCTGCTTCCACTTCCACCATAAAGGTCTCCTGGGGGGCCTGGCCAATCTCACCATGGTGGCCTTCTTCTGTGCCACCTTCATCCTCTTCCTCTGCTTCTACGCCAGCATAACCACCAAGGTGAGGACCATGTCCTTAGGGAACCTGGATCCCAAGGCCCAGCGGAAGAAGAGCAGGGTGGTCCGGAAGACTTTTGTGGTGCCGGTGATCTTCACACTGTGCTTCCTGCCATACCACCTGGTGCGAGTGCCCTACGTGCTGGCCCAAATGGATGTGATTCAGGCCCTGGACAGTAAGCAGATTCTTCACATCCTCAATGAGCTCACTCTGCTCCTGTCTTCCCTCAACAGCTGTCTGGACCCCATAATCTACTACTTCCTGTCTTGCACCTATAGGAGGACTATCCTCTGTGCCCTGCAGGGGCAGTTCAAGACCATGTATGCTGTTAACAGTAGACGCATCAGTATTAATCAATCTTTTACAGAGATATAGAGCTATCTAAGGCAGGGAGTTTTTAACATTTTGCACAATGGTGTTAAAAATCTATTTAGATTAGTAACTGAGAAATGATGTATAATAATGTACAATACATGTTAATCCTGTTGATACTATTGACTCTATAAAATAAAGTATACAAGGGTATTATTGAATGTACATTATGAAAGATTAATATATATATATATGAACTCTTGTTATCAAGTTCTTACTGGCCTTTGTAGATATAATTGTTGGTCCAGTAAGAATGGTGTTTGTACAGATACTTATACAGTCTGTTATTTGAGTATATTACTCACACTTATGGTGACCTTAGGTTGTCATGGTTAAAAGGGCATTATAAACCAGGTGGTTCGAGCCCTGACTGGTGATGCTGATTGGCTGAAAGCCGTGGTATGCCACGGATATGTCCCCAAAAAAAGGTTTATTGTCACAACCTCTGTCTGAAAATGTATGAATTCGATGAAGTACTAACAAAAGCTGTAATGGCCATGTTGTGTCAGTCTTGTACACTTTTTAAAATATGTTTTTCTGCCATGAGATCAATAAATGTATATTTCCACACAATAGAGAGCCTTTAAGTTTATTTGTGGATATTTGCCTTTTACAGTTGCAAAAGTTAAGTACTGATTAAGTTCACCAAAGTTAATTTCATTTGATGTTCATGAGGGATTGTCTCATAACACTGAGACTTTTATTTTCTTGCTTTCAAAACATTTCTATTAAATGTATATTAAATGATAATAGAGTACTGATCCATTTAAGTAAGCATGTGAGTAGTATGTATAGAAGAGGCAGTATATTATCGAACTTTTAAGTAGTCTAATCCAATCATTGTCAGGATTCACTTAGTTATTCAGTAATTTATCAAATAAATGATGGGTTGAATTATTTAGTTTTATCACCTACTGCACAAAAACATTTATTGTACAATACACTCATTACAAATTGTAAGCCTCCTAAAGCCATGATTGACATGGGAAAGAGGGTGGGCTTTCAGCTTGTCATTGTTGATAATTGATGTTAACCTGCTAGTTAGCTAGCTTGATTTAAAAAAAGAAAATTGTACTGATTGTGATTTATCCTCGATGTTCTTAAATTCTTAAATAATAATTTTATAATGTAACATTCATAATCTTCTAACTCATGATTATATGACTGGCTGGCAAGTGGCTTGTATTGATATTTTAGTATTCTGGTGGTCAGCGCCAGTAGACTACCTGTGTTGCTGCTGCCCTGACACATGATGCAACTCCCGACTGAAGAAGGCATGGAGTTGAGTCAGAGGGTCGTTGATGAAGACGCACCTCTGTCTTTCTGCCTCTCTCTGCTGCGTTTATTAGCCAACCAGATCAGGTATTGATGATGCTATTTAATCTAGTGTTATCAAGTGTTAATAAAATATTATGCTGATGTGGCAGTACTGCTGATATTTAAACTAGGTAGCTGGCTAGTTGCAAAGGGTCGGAAACTTTCCGGTAAATTTCCGCATATTTTCCTGAAAATTTTTAATGGAAAGTTTGCTTAATATATTCATCAAAAAAGTTAGCTTATAACAGTGAACCTTTTTTTGTGGGATACACATAAGGCAATTCTAGGTCTTAGTTCTAGGTCTTCTAGGTCTAGGCATATTTTGGTTAAACTATCCTCAATTCAATGGAATTGCAACACTCTGCATGCACAGTGCATTCTTCCATCACATGTGCAGCTGATTCTCAAGAGCTTGCACACTAATGAGATGCTGTTGAGCCCACACTACTACACTGTCTGAGCCAAGGACTACATTCTTTCTGGTAAGTTTTGATGACAATACTGGGTGGGGTGGATATATGACCATTTTTTTGTTAACTAGTAAATAGTAGCCTACAGCAAAGTGTGTATAAATAATTTAGAACTTGTTAACTATTTCTGCTAGTTAGTTTATGCTACCATGTGGGTTTTAGCTTGCTTGAGCCTGCTAACCGAGGAGTGTTAATTCACCTGTTTCCATACATGTTTCATTTAAAAATATACATCTTACAAAGGAGTTGTTTAATCTAACTGCTTAACTATTTATCTGTACATGGAATTGTATTTGTTTTTTCTCTATTTTTTTTCTAATGTTTACAGGAAAATGCCACGGGTGTCACGCCCTGTCCTTAGATATCTCTGTTTTTCTATATATTTTGTTTAGGTCAGGGTGTGACTAGGGTGGGTACTTTAGTTTTTGTATGTCTAGGGGGTTTTGTATGTCTATGTTGGCCTGATATGGTTCCCAATCAGAAAGAGATGTTTATCGTTGTCTCTGATTGGGGATCATATTTAGGTAGCCATTTCCCTCATTTGTGTTGTGGGATCTTGTCTATGTATAGTTGCCTTAGTGCACATCAGTAGCGTCACGTTTCATTTGGTTGTTTGTTGTTTTGTTCAGTGAGTTTCGATTTATTAAAATTAAGTGGAACTCTACTCACACTTGGTCTCACTCATATGACAATATTGACAACGGGCACTATCAGATGTGTGGAGACATTTCACTGCAGGTAATGTAGAAGGAAAGCGGTGTACATTTGCAAATACTGTGCCAAATCATATGTGAAGAATGCAACAAAGATGTAGAATCATCTGGCCAAGTGCATTAAGTTCCCTCAGCGCTCACAACAAGCAGCCTCTGACAAAAGTCCCTCTACTTCTATTCAAGGTGAAAATGATGAATCAGACACCTTAACGATAGCAACAACTCATGGTCGTCTTGGAATCAGTAGTTTTTTGACTCAATGGAGGAACGTAGTCTGAGAAATGCTGATGAATGTCTTGCTCGAGCTGTGTATGCAACTGGTTCACCTCTGATGCTCACAGGCAATGTGTATTGGAAGACATTTCTGAATGATCTTCACCCAGCATACACCCCTCCAACCAGACATGCTTTATCTACTAATTTGCTGGATGCAGAGTTAAAACAGAGTTCAAGTGAAGGTCAAGAAAATCAGAGAAAGCAGAGTGTATTGTAATCATCTCTGATGGGTGGTCGAATGTTCGTGGGCAAGGAATAATTAACTACATCATCTCCACCCCTCAAACCAGTATTCTGCTAGAGCACAGACACAAGAGATGACAGACAAACATGTCTCTACATTGTAGATGTGCTGAAGGCAGTCATCAATGACCTTCGACCACATAAGGTATTTGCACTGGTGACAGACAATGCTGCGAACATGAAGGCTGCTTGGTCTAAAGTGGAGGAGTCCTACCCTCACATCACACCCATTGGCTGTGCTGCTCATGCATTGAGTCTGTTCCTCAAGGACATCATGGTACTGAAAACAATGGATACACTCTACAAGAGAGCCAAGCAAATGGTTAGGTATGTGAAGGGTCATCAAGTTATTGCAGTAATCTACCTCACCAAGCAAAGTGAGAAGAATAAGAGCACCACATTGAAGCTGCCCAGCAACACCCTTTGGGGTGGTGTTGTCATCATGTTTGACATGGAGAGGAAGGAGTCTATCCAAGAAATGGCCATATCACAGTCTGTTGATATGAACAGCCCCATCAAGAGGATCCTCCTGGATGATGTATTTTGGGAGAGAGTGGTAAGCAGCTTGAAACTCCTGAAACCTATAGGAGTCTTCATTGCACGGATTGAGGGAGACAAAGCCATCCTGTCTGATGTTCAGACTCTGCTTTCAGATGTAAGAGAAGAAAGCTGTACTGCCCTGCCCACTTCACTGTTGCTCCAAGCAGAGGAAACTGCAGTTCTGAAATACGTCAAAACGTGTGAAGACTTCTGCCTGAAGCCCATACACGCCGCAGTGTGCATGTTGGACTCCAAGTATGCTGGCAAGAGCATCCTGTCTGGTGCAGAGATCAACAAGGTCTATGGTGTTATCACTACCATGTCTCCCCACCTTGGCCTGGATGAGGGCAAGGTTCCTGGCAGTCTGGCGAAATACACTTCCAAGCAAGGGCTTTGGGATGGAGATGCAATATGACAGTCGTGCCAACATAGGACTGAGGCTCTTTCCCCTGTGGCCTCCTTCATCCTCCAAATCCCACCATCATCAACCGCCTCAGAGTAGGTGTGTCCAATGAGTAGGTGTGTCCAAACTTTTGACTGGTTCTATATATCATGTGGATATAGTACATGTTGGATTGTACATGTGGATAATATGTTGGATTATGAATAAAGTGACTTAATAATCTGACTGATTTTCATGCAGTGGACCATAAATTAAAAAAAAATTTTAAAAAAAAAATAGTGTAGTAGTGAAAGTAGGAATATAACATCTGGTCCTTGTTTGGGAACACACACACCAAAGCAGGCAACAGGTTGACCAACACAAGGGTGAAAAAATTGGTGGCCATCCAGGCAAATTTGAGGCTTTTTGAGCCTGACAACGAGCCATCCTCAACAAGGTTGGAAAGTGACAGTGAAGATGAGGCCTCAGAGGCTGATGTTCAAGAGGTGGACATTGAGGAGGTCCAGGGAGAAGACATGGAAGGTTGAGGGGAAGACAACCAAAGCTTTAGTTTCTAGACTATCATTTTACAGATGTATGTTGAAAATGTTTTTGGGAGATGCGATGGATCATTGGGAATCATTCAATATTCCCTTTCTTTTGTTGTTCAGTGAAGTCATCCCATGTGAAGAGTCAACTCATTGTGTTCAGAACGATGACAAAAACTGTATACAAAAAACATAGTGACTTCAGAAAGTATTCATAACCCTTGACCTTTTCACCCATCAGTGTAACGGTTTTCTAGTGGTGATGAAGGAGAGTCGGACCAAACTGCAGCGTGTCGATTGAGATTCATGTTTAATCAAACAAAGAAACACGAACACTACACAAAACAATAAACGTAATCGAAACAGCCTATCTAGTGCAAACTAACCGAGGGCACACATAGGACACTAAGGACAATCACCCACGACAAACTCAAAGAATATGGCTGCCTAAATATGGTTCCCAATCAGAGACAACGATAAGCACCTGCCTCTGATTGAGAACCACTCCAGACAGCCATAGACTTTGCTAGATAACCCACTAAGCTACAATCCCAATACCACCACCAAAACCCCAAGACAAACACACCACAATTACAAAAACCCCATGCCACACCCTGGCCTGACCAAATACATAAAGATAAACACAAAATACTTTGACCAGGGCGTGACAATCAGACTATCCTCAATTTAAACTTGTATTTACTAATATGTTGTTACAGCCTGAATTCAACATTTATTAAATGTATTATTTTTCTCACCCATCAAGACACAATACCGCATAATGACAAAGTGAAAACATGTTTTTAGACATTTCTGCAAATGTATTGAAAATTAAATATCTAATTCACATAAGTATTCACACCTCTCAAAATTCTTCAAGCTCTGTCAAATGGTTGTTTATCATCACAAGACAACCATTCTCAGGTCTTGCCATAGATTTCCAAGTAGATTTATGTCAAAACTACCTCGGCCTCTCAGGAACATTCACTGTCTTCTTGGGAAGCAGCTCCAGTGTAGATTTGGCCTCGTGTTTTAGGTTATTGTCCTGCTGAAAGGTGAACTCATCTCCCAGTGTCTGGTGGAAAGCAGACTGAACCAGGTTTACCTCTAGGATTTTGCCTGTGCGTAACTCCATTACGTTTATTTTTTATCCTGAAAAACTCCCCAGTCCTTAACAATTACAAGCATACCCATATCACAGCGCTGCAACTTTGTTTTTTAGATGTGTTTTTTTTTTGTATCCAGTCGGATAAACACTCCAAACCACCTACCCAATGCTCGGAGGAGTCTGCGTGGTCCTAAAGCACACCGTTGTGTCCCCCCCATGATAAAACTGAGGGGGACAAAAATGACATGTCTCCCCCATCCCCAGTGAAAGTTGCATCCCTGCCATAACATGATACAGCCACCACTATGCTTGAAAATATAGAAAGTGGTACTCAATGGTACTCAATTATGTGTTGTATTGGATTTGCCACAAACAATGCTTTGCTTTCAGCATTTGAAAACCTCCTTGGTCTTTGTGGTTGAATCTGTACTTGAAATTCACTGCTCGACTGAAGGACCTTACAATTATCTGTATGTGTGGGGTACAGAGACAAGGCAGTCATTAAAAATTATTTTAATCTCTATTATTGCACACAGAGCAAGTCCATGCAACTTATTATGTGACTTGTTAAGCATATTTTTACTCCTGAACTTATTTAGGCTTGCCATAACAAAGGGGTTGAGTAGTTATTGATTCAATACATTTCAGCTTTTTATTTTGTATTAATTTGTAAAAATTCCCTAAAACATCATTGCACTTTGACATTATGGGGTATTGTGTGTAGGCCAGTGATCTAACAAAAATCTAAATGTAATCAATTTTAAATTCAGGCTGTAACACAACTAAATGTGGAAAAAGTTAAGGGGTGTGAATAGTTTCTGAATGAACTGTATATATACTACCCCCTGAAAGGGCACTTGGCGAGTGGGAGGGCAAAGGGGCAGGTGCCCCTTTAACAAAAATGTATCTTATCTGTGTATGTATCTGGCTCTAATGTCAGTTAATTTTCCTGTGATTTTGTTAGCAGTGACATCAGTTCTGGCCTTTCAGCTCCCCCTACTGGTCATTAACACTGTCTTTGAATCAGTATGTGGCATAATATTTGACAACAACGTTTTTCCTTTCTGTTCGGGCCAATTTTCTGGAGTATCCATCTGTACGCACCAGAGACTTAATGGTCCACACTCCTCTATTTTCATGCATATCTGAATCGTGACTGTGGGATCAGATGGACTCTGTACTCACACAGCTCTCTCTCTCTCTCTCTCTCCGAATAATGAAAAAGGTGAAGGATTAACAAAACATTAACACGGAGCTCTATTCTAGTCTTTTACACCATTATTTTTCTCCATGGGCTCATTCTTAGAAATGTATTTCTTGGAGACAGCAGCAAGGTGTTAAGGTCAAGTGGTAGAGGCCACCTCTGATTGGCTGTGCTACTCTCATGTTGCTCTCCTCAGGTTGCCTGGAAAGGCCACAGGGAGTCATCACAGTCATTTCAGACCAAACATATCAGGATTTACCCCATGGCATTCCAGACCATGTGTATTTCCACATTAGTAATTAAACACTTGTCTCAGTTATGCAAAATTGAATTTGTATTTTTTTTCTTCCAGAAAGCATGGATGAGCATTGGTTAGATTTGTCACAATGAATATGAAATGGGAATAAACATTTTGTCAGGGAATGGGTGGATTACCACATTAATCAGGGTGTAGAGTGATTTGTGTTTTTTTGGTGTGTGAAATCAAGACAATTGGAATTCCTTATATCACATAAAACAAATATGAACCATTACTTAAATTGTGACTTAAAAAAAAAAAACATTATACAAAAACACAAACTTCAGTGGAGCATTGTTTTTCAGAGTAGTGATGTCACCCCAGAAGCATGTCAGGCCTCTCCTAAGCTTCGGCCCGCTCTCCGTCAGCGTCAGAATGGACGTGGCTGTTTGTTGCCATGGGAACCCCTCCGGAGGTCACATAGGCTTGATGGCCACTCTCCCTGGTAGGGACGCCTTCATACGCCACTGTGGCCGAACTCTTAGGGATGGCTCTGGAGGGGGGGAAAGGAAACTGTCGGTAAAACACTGCACCACACATTTGAATGGTATTGTGTGTGAATGCGTTAAAAGTGCAGCACAAATCATAATCACTCACTGCATCTCTGTTGCCTTTGAAGCCTTGTATTTCTGCTTCTTCATGGAGTGTGTCATGAACCAGATAATAAGGATAATAAGGACAGCTCCAAGAAGTGCTCCAATGACTGCACCAGCAATGGCCCCATCACCTAGCTCTGTTAATGGTGGGTTATTGGTAAGATTAGTTACAGCAGTGTGTTTAAAGATTATATAGCCACATTCAATAAAAGTCGAAACAACACTATACGTATATATTACCCATACCATGGCTGAGCTCCACGGTGCAAGTAGCAAATCCTACAGCATTAGAGGCACTGCAACAATACTCTCCAAACTCAAACTGGGATATGTTTCGGAAATACAAGGATCCTATATTCGGATCTGAAAAGAAAGAGAAAGAACACAAGTCTAGCAAAAGCATTCTAATGAATCAGAGAACAACAGAGTGATGGGGAATGTGTGTTACAGTATGGCAACTCACCAGGGTTCCCCATTACAGGTGTCTTGGTCTTGTCCTGATCCACTCTGATCCAGGTATAGGTGGGGGTGGGGCTTCCCCGCTCACTGTGGCAGGTGAGGGTAACCAGGTGACCAGACTCCACATCACCATGGACAGCACAGAAGGGCACAGATGGCCTCTCTTACAGACCATGTAATAGAGAGAGAGAGAGAGCAAGAGTTAAGCTTACGTAATATGCTGCAAGCTGGACACAGTTGATCCAACTACCGGCAATCAGAGAAAGTGCCCAAATGGTATGGCCAAGTTAGACATAAAAGTCAACACTTTGCCCTGGACCAGTAGCTAGCTATTTAAAATAATGACTTTATTATGCCGGTGGGGACATTTTGGTTGCGGCTCTATTCATAGATAAAAAAATATGATCAAAGATAGACAAAGAACATATGCAATATATACAGGTAGAAAAGGGCAGTTCATGAGCGATCAATGATGAATCTGTACGTTATACAGCATACACAGCAGAACACTCTGTCAACTACAAATTCAACTCTAGGCCAGCGCTCTGGTCCTACTTGGGGTTTTTAACACTCAGGATTTGGTCTAGTACTAGGTACCGTTGATGTTGGAATGCCGAACACTGAATGATTGATTGATACGAGTCGTTACAGTGGTACATTCATGCATTCTAGTGAAGCTGGATGTCATCGCCCTGAGTGTTTCTTATGCTTTGCAATGGGGACAAAGGTGGCATTGTACTGTACACAATGATACCGGCAGGGTTTATGGTGACTAAGATGAGGAATCTATACAACAGACATGACCAATTAAGACAATGATATAATGGTAAGATGAGCAGCCATTGTTATAGTCAAATGTGTATATCAACACAACATGAAAAACAAAAAGGCCAAGACCATTTCCATGGTAGGACTGAATACCGCGTATTACCTTCACCATATTGCTTCACTACAACCTCTCTGCTTTTATCAAACTGGGAATCATTCATTTCATCTGAAAAAGTCATGTGTCTCTCCAGTCTATTCCTGAGGAGTACGAGACATGTCGGAAGACGGTCTTGTACTCCGGTGTTCCTGTTCTAATTTCTGACACTGACAATGAAGATACTAGTCTGCTCCAGTTCCCATGGAAACTACTGTGGACACTGAGGCCTGCAAGGTTGGCCTGGTAACTCTGTGGATGAGTGGAATCACAGAAGGCATGTAATTCAACGATCACCAAACTCAGACTAGGAAAAACAGTGAAACTATTTCATAGATCTGCTCGTGTGTTGTGGTGACACTGAAATAGGAAGAAGATTTACTTCTATTCAATTATTAAATGTGACATCACTGTATTCATTTATGAAGTAAACCATGACTCATTTCAAAGCATTTGACCAAATGTAAAACAGAACTCACCAAGAATGTTGACAATGATAGTGGCCTCAGTCTTCCCATTGACATCAGGGAAGTTGTGGACTTCGCAGGTGTAGGCCCCTGCATCTGACACTTGCATGTTGCTTATTGTTATTGAGGCATTGCTAGTAGCTGGATAGGTGGGAGCATTCAACCTGCCCTCATACGGTTTCGAAATAACGTCCTCTCCTGACTGAGAGTAATACACCTAGAAAGTAACAGCAAGAATGTCTTAGAGCTTACATAAAAACAACCACGGGACAACCAACAGATTTCGTGCTGATTTTTCAGAGACCTACTCATTCTACAGAATCACGTTACAATACGGCAGGGAAGTCGGAGCAACCCCAAGTGTTAGTGAGACTGCGTGACGTGAGGATTCTGAGGTCTGAGGTTCTGCTCTACTGTAACACTGCCTCTGGTAAGAGGGCAGGGAGCCACTTGTGCTCTGGTGACTGTGCTTTTTTTGATTGTCGTTCCAAGGTGTGTCACAAAATGGGCGCTCAAAGGCAAACACCATATTGAATAGTACCTGCCTTGGCTTTTATGAAAATACGGAAGCACAGCAATCAAGAGCGACGATGTACTGTTTGTGATTGAGGGGAGGTCCAGAATGAACTGCACTTCTTATTTTATTGTACTTTATGTGATGATTTGAGAGCTGTACTGTTTGATAAAATGTTGCAAAGATAACAGGAACTGTTCCGAATTAGAAAAACCTGAATGGTTATCGAGGAAAGAAGTATTCCTGGTTGCAAATTGTATCTCCAGCTTGGAAGACAAGATCAGTTGTATATTTGACATGTTTTTGATTTGTTCTCTTGATAGTTTTTCACTGATGCATGAACGTATGTTTATATACTGTATATGTATGTGTGCACATATAGACATAATGATTTTATTTTGCTACAGAAAATACAGTGTCTGATATGCCCATGTGGGCATCCAGAAGATGCATGACACTGTACGTATAAAACAAATCAAATCATCGATCCTTGTGGGAAGTCATGCTATCCAACAGCACGCCCATCAACTGCAATGACTCTCCTGAACTTCCATGTATACCCGAAAGCAGTTTGATCACACATTTTCAAATTCAGACGTCTTTGTAAATCCCATGTAAGTACGATAACATTCGCTTTGGCACTCTTGTCCATGAACAGAACAATATCCTTTGGCGCACTAGGTGTGTAAAACGGTCCAGGTGACATTGAGGACACAGAGGGAGTGTGACCATGTGGCAACATAGGACATAGTAACGTCAGCCTACATACCTGCTGTGGCACATTGGAGGTTTTGGCAACAAAACTCCACTGGATGATAATGTTGCTGGTGTTCTGCACGGTGGTAACAAACGTGCACTGGAGAAGAGCACTTTCACCATTTGTCACGTTCACAAACTTCTCGGGAACCGTCACTGTGATTAAATTCCCACATCCTAGAAAAAAAGAAGACTGTTAAAAATAGATTTTTTTTAAACACATATTGTTTGGACTTTTATGAGTATTTTCCTCTGCTTGAACATGATCCTTTAATCTCAAATATGTCACACTCCAATGTGTAAGGCCAAGATATATACAGTAGGTACACAATACTGCATCATTATTGTTTCAAAAAAGTATAGCACAGGAACATATAGTTAACTCACCCATCATGCTGAACAGCAGCGCCATTCTCAGTGTAGGGGACATTTCAAAGGAAATGTTCATGTGTCGTCCAATAAGCCAGTCGAGAGTGTTATCGTAGCAGTACCTGAAAAGCCCTCACCTTTCTCAGTCCTTTACCTATCAACTAAGGAGTAATGGGCAACGGCCAGGCAGAGTGTACTGTATTGGCCCGTGGTGACACTGTAGTAGTGGTCAGGCTGATTTTGTGCCTGTAGGTATCGTGGGGGTGTTTGCACAGCCATATTTGCCATATCACCTAGACTGGGCGGGAACACTCTCTGACTGTTATCTTTCAAAATGAGGATTTGCATTTCCAAATGACTGCTATTTGTTCATACTTCAATGTTTAGACTTACAGGCAGGCCATGACGTCTGTGCTAAAGAATATATAACACAATTTAATTTATGTTTTTGCACTTTGCACCATACTGTACTACACAGTACAGTATACCTTCTTGATTCTGTCTGTTAACCTTATTCCAACGGCCCACTATGTATTGACAATGACTGTTCCAGTAATTCATTATTTCGTATTTGGCCTGATGGTCATCTCTCCCTCTTCTATGCTCTAAATGTACCTTGTAATTCATTCTGGGTCAGGGCTTCTGAAAAAGGAATTAACGTAATGTAATCTCTACTCGGTTTTTATCACCTGCCCTGAGGAAGTGTGAGCCAGAGCACTACAATACCCTGCTTATCTTTGGGGAGTTCACTCCCTGGCACTGCCGCTGAGTTGTAAAAGACAGTTTTGCCTGTGTCACTCTGCTCGTGCTAAGTGATCGACACGGCGGTAGGGGGGACAATGAATCAAGTATAATTAATTGTGCATAATTACAATAAAGTGACGTAAGAAATGAATGATGTGGAAATGTTGATCAGCAGTGACTAAACTGTCAGAGGGAAAACAGGGAAGGGGGGGGATGTAGAGGGAGATGTGGAGAATGGAGGTGGTGTTGAGGAAGGTCAGAGGGAAAACAGGGACACACCTACCCATTCAAGCGTATTTCTTTATTTTTACTATTTCTACATTGTAGAATAATAGTGAAGACCTCAAAACTATGAAATAACACATATGGAATCATGTAGTAACTGGAAAAGTGTTAAACAACTCAAAACGTATTTTATATTTGAGATTCTTCAAAGTAGCCACCCTTTGCTTGATGACAGCTTTGCACACTCTTGGCATTCTCTCAACCAGCTTCATGAGGAGGTCACCTGCAATAGATTTCAATTAACAGATCTGCCTTGTTAAGTTGTGTAATTTCTTTCCTTCTTAATGCGTTTGAGCCAATCAGTTGTGTTGTGACAAGCTAGGTGTGGTAAACAGAAGATAGCCCTATTTGTTAAAAGACCAAGTGCACATTATAGTAAAAACAACTCAAATAAGCAGAGAAACGACAGTCCGTCATTACTTTAAGATATGAAGGTCAGTCAATGCGAAAAATGTCAAGAACTTTGAAAGTTTCTTCAAGTGCAGTTGTAAAAACTGGCTCTCATGAGGACCGCCACATGAAAGGAAGACCCAGAGTTACCTCTGCTGCGGAGGATAAATTAATTTGAGTTAACTGCACCTCAGATTGCACCCCAAATAACTGCTTCACAGAGTTCAAGTAACAGACACATCCCAACATCAACTGTTCAGAGGAGACTGCATGAATCAGGCCTTCATGGATGATTTCTGCAAAGAAACCACTTCTAAAGGACACCAATAATAAGAAGAGACTTGCTTGGGCCAAGAAACATGAGCAATGGACATGTCTTTGTGAGACGCAGAGTAGGTGAACGGATGATCTCCTCATGTGTGGTTCCAACCATAAAGCATGTAGGAGTAAGTGGGATGGTGTAGTGGTGCTTTGCTGGTGACACTGTCTGTGATTTATTTAGAATTCAAGGCACACTTAACTAGCATGGCTACCACAGCATTCTGCAGCGATACGCCATCCCATCTGGTTTGTGTTTAGTGAGACTATCATTTGTTTTTCAATAGGACAATGACCCAAAACACACCTTCAGTCTGTGTAAGGGCTATTTGACCAAGGAGAATGATGGAGTGCTGCATCAGATGACCTGGCCTCCATAATCATCAGACCTCAATCAAATTGATAATAATGGCGCCGGAGGAGATGGCTGCCGATTTACGGTCCCGTAACCAATTGTGCTAAAAAACAAGGGGTGGCGGGCAATGTGTATTTATAAACAACAGCTTGTGCACGAAATCTAAGGAACTCTCAAGGTTTTGCTTGCCTGAGGTCGAGAATCTCATGATAAGCTGTAGACCACACTATTTACCAAGAGAGTTTTCATCTCTATTCTTCATAGCTGTCTATTTACCAACACAAACCAATGTTGGCACTAAGACCATACTCAATGTGCTGTATATGGCCATAAGCAAATAGGAAAACTCTCATCCAGAGGCGGTGCTCCTAGTGGCCGGGGACTTTAATGCAGGGAAACTTAAATCCGTTTTACCTCATTTCTACCAGCATGTTAAATGTGCAACCAGAGGGAAAAAAACTCAGGACCACATTTACTCCACACAGAGACCCATACAATGCTCTACCTCACCCTCCATTTGGCAAATCTGACCATAACTCTATCCTCCTGATTCCTGCTTACAAGCAAAAACGAAAGCAGGAAGCACCAGTAACTCGGTCAATTAGAAGTGGTCAAATGAAGCAGATGCTAAGCTACAGGACTGTTTTGCTAGCACAGACTGGAATATGTTCCGGGATTCTTCCGATGGCATTGAGGAGTACATCACATCAGTCACTGGCTTCATCAATAAGTGCATTGATGACGTCGTCCCCACAGTGACCATATGGATTACAGGCAACATCAACACTCAGCTAAAGGGTAGAGCTGCCGCTTTCAAGGAGTGGAACTCTAACCTGGAAGCTTATAAGAAATCCCACTATGCTCTCCGACGAACCATCATACAGGCATAGCATCAATACAGGACTATGATTGAATTGTACTACACCGGCTCCGACGCTCATCGGATGTGGCAGGGCTTGCAAACTATTACAGACTACAAAGGGAAGCACAGCTGCGAGCTGCCCAATGACACAAGCCTACCAGACAAACTGAATTACTTCTATGCTTGCTTCGAGGCAAGTAACACTGAAACATGCATGAGAGCATCAGCTGTTCCGGATGACTGTGTGATCACACTCTCCATAGCCGATGAAAGTAAGACCTTTAAACAGGTCAACATTCACAAGGCTGCAGGGCCAGATGGATTACCACGACGTGTACTCAGAGCATGCGGTGACCAACTGGCAAGTGTCTTCACTGACATTTTCAACCTGTCCCTGACTGAGTCTGTAATACCAACCTGGAAAAAAGGAACACCTATATGAGAATGCGATTCATTGACTACAGCTCAGTGTTCAACACCATAGTGCCCTCAAAGCTCATCACTATGCTAAGGACCCTGGGACTAAACACCTCCCTCTGCAACTGGACTCTGGACTTCTTGACGGGCCGCCCCCAGGTCGTAAAGATAGGTAACAATCTATCCGCCACGCTGATCATCAACACGGGTGCCCCTCAGGGGTGCATGCGCAATCATCTCCTGTACTCCCTGTTCACTCATGACTGCACTGCCGTGCACGACTCTAACACCATCATCAAGTTTGACGATTTCACAACAGTGGTAGGCCTGATCACCGACAATGATGAGACAGCCTATAGGGAGGAGGTCAGAGACCTGGCCGTGTGGTGCCAGGACAACAACCTCTTCCTCAATGTGATCAAGACAAAGGAGATGATTGTGGACTACAGGAAAAGGAGTACCGAGCACGCCCCCATTCTCATCGACAAGGCTGCAGAGGAGCAGGTTGAGACCTTCAAGTTCCTTGGTGTCCACATCACCAACAAATGTCATGGTCCAAAGACTAAGACAGTCCTGAAGAGGGCACAACAAAGCCTTTTCCCCTGCAGGACACTGAAAAGATTTGTCATGGGTCCTCAGATCCTCAAAAGGTTCTACAGCTGCACCATCGAGAGCATCTTGACTGGTTGCATCACTGCACCAAGTCGGATTTAAGTAACCACATTGTGGGCCTGTTACAATACATAAATCATGACGAATATCGACTGTTAGATTTGTTGAATGTGCGCCAATCTAGGCTACCCTGCCGCCCCTTTGCGTTCCATTGACTCCTTTAAAGCGTCTATGGTTTGTCACAGTGCTCTAATCGTCTTTGCCATGGAAATGCTCTAGACCTTTTCTAAAGTTATCCTCAGCATTCAGAAAGACAACTTCTGATATTTGAAGCACATTGGAAAACATTATCAGTCTGCCATTTTGAGAAATGTAAACAAAAAATGAACCCGAAAAGTCTCCCAACAACTTTTTTACGATGGATAAGATGTTAAACACATTTTTATTTTGCCTCCGGATTTGAAATTACAACTACAGTGTATCAACATTTGCATTACAGGACAGCCTAAAGGGGGTCTCACAGTAGTTTGAAGTTTGACATTACACAGTAGTTTAATATTTTACATTACATTAAGGCCTAGATTAATCATGAATACTCCATTTGGAATTGTGTTCAGAAATGACACATCGTTAACTGTTTAGAACAGGAGTTTATCATTCATGAGACCCAAGTAATCTCCTCCAGCGATGGATATGGACACTGACAGGGTGACCTGGAGATAAAGACTAAGACTGCTGGGGCCTCCCAGCCAAAGGACTCCCAGCCCATCCAGGGCATCCAGAACCTCTCCTATGGCATGTGCTATCCTACACCTTTGTGCCTGGGTATAAGGTGATCGACAGGTCCTCAATCAAAAGACACCACGACGAGTCTGATGAAGAAGAGGTAAATGTTTCAAAGACCCCTCTGAATTCCTCACAGGTACTTGATCTCTTTTTACTCTTGTCCAGAGAAGTGGACCAAGCAGTCACCGAATCCTGGAAAGAGCTCAGCGCCTTGCCCAATCAGTGTTGGATGCAGAGAATGACTGTGGTCATATTTATGACATGGTGACCGGTCAGAGCGATAATAACAGTCGTCCTGTCATGCTGACCCTGGTTGTGAAGATGTCCAAATTAGTGGTACCAGCCCATGTAGATCCTGAGGAGGACCACTGCACGCTGGTCCTGCCTCCCAAAAAAACTATGGAGAGAGGCCCTGTCTGATTGGTGCAGCATATTTACCTGGTTTAATAAAGCTATCTATTAAAACCCTGCTTGTGACCTGTCCTCTCTCTCTCTGTCCATTAATCACGCCATAAAAAGAGGCCTTTGTAACTCTTCCAGGAGTCCTGACATGGTCTTAAATTCCAACGTGGCTCTCATATTTTAAACCTCTCTCTTGCACTCATTGATTTTTATGGTCTCTTCAAATGATCCCAATCAAGTAAGTGTCAATGTTTAGTGATATGATAAACTATGCTAGCTCCCTCAAACGCAGAGAGCAGAAGGGCTTCACTCTTACTGTGCTTTGATGAGAATATTAGCCTGGAGGACACAGTGTGCAGGTCTGCCTGTAATTACATATAATCATCTCATATTAGATTCGATTAGGTAACAAAGACGTTGGTTTTGGCTGCTGTTGTTCAGCCAGAGTGGTTCATAAGAGATGTGATTTAGCAGTGGTGTAGTTAGATCCTCTGCCAACAGAGAGCAGTGTTGGCTGCCGACTGATGAGTGGGAGGGAAGGCCATTTGGGAGATGGAGGTGAGGGGAGTTTGAGGCGTGAGATGACAACAGAGAGAAGACCTCCTCTCTGTCCTCAACATGGCTCACTCCTTGCCCCTCGTCCCATCTTCCCAGCAGCCTGGGGAAAACAGGCCAGGCATGTAGCATGACTTCACACAGTCCCCACAGCCACTGAAAATACCATCAACACAAAATAGGGAGGGGACACATTGCAAATTCACGTATGTGACAACACACAACCATGTAAAAACTCTCACTAGATTGTTAAAAATAAACATTCAGGGTTCGTTTCTCAAAGGCAAATGCAATGCCAATGAACCATCGTCCTGCATTGCCATCAACTGCAGGGATGCAATAATGTTCTACTGGAATTGTTGCAGTCATTTTGTTTGAAGCAAGATAAAATAAGAGAAGCCTGAACAGAGACAGTCAGCCTTCCTTGTCTTTTTTCCATCTCTGCCGTTCCAAGTGTATTTGGTAGACATTTGTAGAGGTTTCTTTGTATGTGCTGAATAAATAAGGAAGATATATATATATATATATATATATATATATATATATATATATATATATATGAGAGAGAGAGAGCGAGAGAGAAAGAGAGAGAGAGAGAGAGAGAGAGAGAGAGAGAGAGAGAGAGAGAGAGAGAGAGAGAGAGAGAGAGAAGAGAGAGAGAGAGAGAGAGAGGAGAGAGAGAGAAGTGTGAGAGAGAGAGAGAGAGAGAGAGAGAGAGAGAGAGAGAGAGAGAGAGAGAGAGAGAGAGAGAGAGAGAGAGTGAGAGAGAGAGAGAGAGAGAGAGAGAGAGAGAGAGAGGAGTGAGACGGAGAGGGAGAGAGAGAGAGGAGTGAGACGGAGAGGAGAGAGAGAGAGAGAGAGAGAGAGAGAGAGAGAGGGGAGAGAGACAGAGAGAGAGAGAGAAGAGAGAGAGAGAGAGAGAGAGAGTGAGACGGAGATGGAGAGAGAGAGAGAGAGAGAGAGACGGAGAGAGGGAGACGGAGATGGAGAGAGAGAGAGAGAGAGAGAGGAGTGAGACGGAGAGGAGAGAGAGAGAGAGAGGAGAGACGGGAGAGAGAGAGAGAGAGAGAGAGAGAGAGGGGAGTGAGACAGAGAGGGAGAGAAAGAGAGAGAGAGAGAGAGAGAGAGAGAGAGAGAGAGAGAGAGAGAGAGAGGAGTGAGACGGAGATGGGAGAGAGAGAGAGAGGAGTGAGACGGAGAGGGAGAGAGAGAGAGAGAGAGAGAGGAGTGAGACGGAGAGGGAGAGAGAGAAAGAGAGAGAGAGAGAAGTGTGAGAGAGAGAGAGAGAGAGGTGTGAGACAGAGAGAGAGAGAGAGAGAGAGAGAGAGAGAGAGAGAGAGAGAGAGAGAGAGAGAGAGAGAGAGAGAGAAAGAGCTAGGGATATATAGAGAGAAAGACATATAGATCCAGCAGTGCAGCGATGGCCACATTGTATTGGATAAAAGAGCTCTGTCCTAATATTTTATTAGACACATTCTGCCTCCACTCCCCCTCATCTCTCCACTCTTTCTGATCAACCTCAAAACAGGAGCTCCAAAATTAAAATATCTCAAAATGGATGGACATCCCAGAGTGAAGTGACCTCTCCCTTAGAGAGACACACCACGGCCAAAGTCAGAACATGGTTTCTCTGAAGGTAAAAGCAACAAAGGCGCGTATTCATAAAGTCATCAGTCACCAGTAAGAAATAAATGTTTCTACGAGTAACATTTTGATCTTTAATTTGTTTTTATTTAAAAGACCATCACTTACCAATGTGTGTTCTCAATAATTGGGAGTTGGGGAAGCAACTGCTGATATGAAGTAGTCATTTTCTCTCCCACTACTGAAGCACCTTCCAGAGAATCATAAGGAGTCCTTTGGAAGTCTGGCCTCTAACAAGACATTTCATTTCCTCAAACAGTTTCCCCAAGTCTATTTAAAAATCAACACGAAATATCTCCATGAGATATTTGAATAGACGATGCTCAGTTGCTTTATTCAAGCACAATTGTGACAACTACTGCCTTGCGCTTTACATTGTCAAAATCTGTGTTTGAACTAAACAACTCCATTCATCGCATAAGATGGCATGGTGCTGTCAGGCTTATGATGACCACAGTTTTGAATCCATTGTCTTGATATCATCATCACGTTTACAACTATGTACAGGTAACTGCCAAAATAAAGGAAACACCAACATAGTGTCTTAATAGGGCGTTGGGCAACCATGAGCTGCCAGAACATCTTCAATGCACCTTGAAATAGATTCTAAAGTGTCTGGAACTCTGTTGGAGGGATGTGACACCATTCTTCTAAGACAAATTCCCATAATTTGGCGTTTTGTTGATGGTGATGGAAAACGCAGTCTCAGGAGCTGTTCCAGAATCTCCCTTAAGTGTTCAATTTGGTTGAGATCTGGTGACTGAGACACACAAACCCCTTTAAACCTCCCATGCTCCTTTGAGAACCCCTCTTTCAAAGTCACTGAGATCTCTTCTTCTAGCCATCGTAGCCAAAATAATGGGCAACTGGGCATCTTTATACATGACCCTAAGCATGATGGGATATTAATTGCTTAATTAACTCAGGAACCACACTTGTATGGCAGAACCTGCTTTCAAAATACTTGTTATCCATCATTTAGTTGTGTTTCCTTTATTTTGGCAGTTAACTGTTTTTTGTCAACATCACCTTTTGTAAAAAAAATAATAATAATCTGATTTTACCACTCAACCCCAGCCAGTGCAGGGTAAGGGTTAGTTTTGCTTGTGACACAATAGAAAGTGTAAGCCATGAAGCTAAAGCATCATCTTCTTTATGACCGGTTCTGCTCCTTTTTTCCTCAGTGGAGCAGCCATCAATTTCTGGCCCATGTTAATGCACCCTTTCAATATTTGATGTTTTTATATGGGAGTGCTGATAATAGAACACGGAAATGGAGGGCACATTTTGCCGATCTAGTTCAATGGCTCTGCATCCATCTTCTTAACAGAGCAATGCACTCCAATCCTGTGAGTGCTTCTCCTCCACCAGCCCCTCCACTGGGGCCATTTTCAAAGTTTACCATAGAAAGAAAGACAGAGCGAAAAGGGGGGAAAACAGCAAAGATGTCTGGCTACCCCCATGGCATCCTGGTAAGAGTTGCTCCTGGATCTGTCTAACATGTCCCACACCAAAAGTCATGGAAAACATGTATGGAACTAGGATCTACAGAAGCTTTTCAATAACAGAATCTGACCGTTTCTGAATGAGAATCTTTAACTCCTGTAAGTATCAATGTGCTAACTTCACAAGACCAGATTGATGACTCTGGTCACATGCTCTTTGTCCTCTGTTATCTCTCCAAATACCTTCACCACTCTACATACCCCAAAACATAGAACAGACTCAGTATGAGCCAGAGGACTGAGCGGTCCAGCAAAATGATCTTAAATGATAGTAGAGCACAGTTAGTGCTAGGTGTCTATATTATGTTATCCATCTCTCTTCATGCAGATACGAGGTAAACAGTGCTATGGCTTGAGTTGAATGAGGGGCAAACATTGCACTTCTCAGCAGGAGTCACTTTGTGTCTTTATTTAGGAAATGGGGCACGAAAGGAGGTATACTCTCATTAATGCGTCATGGTTGTAATCAAATTAAAATCTGTAACAAGAAGACTCTCTCTTGTCTTTTTTCTCTTTTGTACTCATGGCTGATAGCCCAACAAGCCCTTATGAGAAAGCAACACACCAAACAAATAGGTGAAACCTCCCACGACAGCTTGGGATTTCAATGGTAAAGAACTTATTTTGTTTTTCAATTGATTTTTTTTGTTTTGTTGCAACAGTATGTTATTTACCTTTTGGGGACTAACACATTAAAATGAACTCAGCAAAAATGTGAATTAAACAATAGATATTAGTCCTCAAAGGGCAAACAAAAAGACATTGTCATTCGTTACTGTATAAGCCTTTATTAGTAAAAAGTCTGTTGTTTGAATGATAATCCTTTTATACCACATACTTTAACACCTTGTATTTGTAAAAAAAACACATTTTGCTCAAACACCTAAAAAAAAAGCTGATTTGACACTATAACATTAATTGGCACTGACAAAAAAAAGTTAATACAACTGCATACTATACAAATGTTGATTCCATGAGTACAACTCATACCCCAAATGAAATAAAACACCTCATTAGATAACTGAATCAAATAAAGCGCCCAATGTGAACTCATCAATTACAGTGCAAAAAATGAATACATTTGACTTCCAGGGTAGGTTGTCAGTACATGTCCTTTTTTTTATGAGAAAACAACAGTAATCATAACAATCCATAACAAAACGCAACAAATACAGCCAATTACGAAGAAAAAAAAATCTAAATAAAAATAAATATAAAATACTGATTGAAATCTTTAAAATAGATATGGGTTGGTGGCCTTTCAATTTAATTTATTTTTTAAACATTTTTACAGAATTTTCCCCATAGCTATTTGTTTTACAAGTAGTGTTTTCCCTGGTAAAAACTTATTGAAAGAGGGAGCTATACTGATGTATATTTGGGACTCAGCATAGCCTCCTGAAAGTACCATCATAATCAGTAACAGACCAGAACCCCCCCAGTCCAGAGGCAACTCATTTAAGAGAAACGGCTGGGAATACCCACTCAGCATGCAATCTCATGGCTTAAGTTCAGATGCTACTGTTAAGCATCCTTTACATCCTTTGTAGTTGAAGGGCGATTGATATTAGTGCTAAAGCTAAACCTGATAAAACTACAGTATGTACTTGGTGCATTGATTCCAAATTGTATGTGCTTCGGTACACAGTAAGTGAATATGATTGAGAGGTACATATTATTCATGTTGACCATGAGATATAAATGTACGTTCCATTTTTCAGTTTTTCTCCAGATTTATTGAATGTACAGTTTGTTTTACAGTGTTTTGTCGAGCTGGCTGTAAAACAAGTGCAACTAGAGCATGTAAACACTGGGTCCTTCCTTTCCTGGCTGTGAGAATGAAGCTGATGAAAAGTGTGAAATAGAAAAATACGAAAAGGAACCTTTCCAAACTTAGGTCATGCAAAACAAAACAATCTTCTCTTCTTAACATTTTTTTTTTTTTAGGTTTTCTTTGCAGAAGTATGCCAATGCCATAGAAGCTGTCCATGCCATTAGCAGTGAAGCTAGCTGCTATTACGTACTGCCCTGTTTTGTTCATGCATTAAGAAATATCCAGTGAAAGATATCATATTTACAGTACAATTCACATATAATTAAACATATACACAAGAGGCAAGAAAATTCACATTGAAATCAGTTCAACAGCTGTTGTTGTTTTTTGTTTTTTTATCTCCACTAATTTTTACCTCCACTAAATGAATGTATCAACAAAACATATGTGGCATAACTAAAATAAATCAGAACATGAAAAACATGTAGCTGGTATTTCCTTACAGCTTTTGAGACATGAAAGTGGTTTACATTTGCACGTAGAGTAGGTGTGAGTTCAATGTAATGAGTATATTGACTGCACTCATGCAAGAGTTTCCATACAGACCAATCATAAGTTACTTCTGGGAAAAATGAAATCATTTTTCACTGTAGGTTATATGAAATTAACTGTCATTGTGTGAAAACCCCCCCAAAACATGTATAAGCTATTTAGTGCATAGTGAAATTCACATCAAATTGATTATTTCCAAACAAAAGGCCAAAAGGTTGTAATCCAACTATTACCTTTACTTGATATTTTCACTACGCAGTTTAAATGCAAAGTGCAAATGCTTAGCTAGTACATCTGGCCCTAAGTTGTTTGTTAGAGTTGGGTGGCTTTATGTATTTTCTCCTTGTTTCTCAACTCTTTGTATAGTATGCCTTTGTAAGACTTGTTTTGCACTTTAAATCATTACATTTATTGTATTGCCATTGAACATTTTCACAAAATGTTTTGTGACCACTGTCTTGAAGCTATGTAAGCCAGGGTGATTTGCTATTTAATCATATCTCATTTTACTCAAGTGCTGGCTACTTGAGGGTGGGGAGGTTACCTAGCATGACATTTAATATCCAGTGGGCTCCATCCATCCAGGCCAAACCAAACACACCATAGGTAGGGAACATGTGTAGTGTATGTTGGATCACTAACAGACGAAAATCAACAGAGCTGAACTTTTTATCTACAGGCTGTGGACAAGAACAACAACTGCAAGATCTAGTTGTTTCCTGTGTCGAGATCTGGTTGGACATCTAGTGCTACTCTGACAACATGATCAGCTGGTTGGACATCTAGTGCTACTCTGACAATATGATCATCTGGTTGAACATCTAGTGCTACTCTGACAATATGATCAGCTGGTTGGACATCTAGTGCTACTCTGACAATATGATCAGCTGGTTGGACATCTAGTGCTACAATGACAATATGATCAGCTGGTTGGAAATCTAGTGCTACTCTGACAATATGATCCGCTGGTTGGACATCTAGTGCTACTCTGACAATATGATCATCTGGTTGGAAATCTAGTGCTACTCTGACAATATGATCAGCTGGTTGGAAATCTAGTGCTACTCTGACAATATGATCAGCTGGTTGGAAATCTAGTGCTACTCTGACAATATGATCAGCTGGTTGGAAATCTAGTGCTACTCTAACAATATGATCAGCTGGTTGGACATCTAGTGCTACAATGACAATATGATCAGCTGGTTGGACATCTAGTGCTACTCTGACAATATGATCATCTGGTTGAACATCTAGTGCTACTCTGACAATATGATCAGCTGGTTGGACATCTAGTGCTACTCTGACAATATGATCAGCTGGTTGGACATCTAGTGCTACTCTGACAATATGATCAGATGGTTGGACATCTAGTGCTACAATGACAATATGATCAGCTGGTTGGAAATCTAGTGCTACTCTGACAATATGATCAGCTGGTTGGAAATCTAGTGCTACTCTGACAATATGATCAGCTGGTTGGAAATCTAGTGCTACTCTGACAATATGATCAGCTGGTTGGACATCTAGTGCTACAATGACAATATGATCAGCTGGTTGGACATCAAGGGCTACTCTGACAATATGATCAGCTGGTTGGACATCTAGTGCTACTCTGACAATATGATCATCTGGTTGGACATCTAGTGCTCCTCTGTCAATATGATCAGCTGGTTGAACATCTAGTGCTACTCTGACAATATGATCAGCTGGTTGGTGTCTCAGTGACTGAGTGAGTGATAGCTTACAGTAAATACAACATAAATACACATAGTTACTTATGAATTCTATAGGCTAAAGCCCTTATAAGGCCATCTTAACCATGACACAATCCATACCAAAACCATTCATAGAAATCCTGATGACACTAGCAAGCCTAAGTCCTTATATGTGACACCACAGGGGTCGTTGGCCAAAAGGAGATGTATGGTTAAAACAAGAGTTATGCCATGTTTATGAAGTATTATGTAGGCTAGTTTGACATAGATCAATAGGGAGCAGAAGCGGAAGGTCCTTAAAATCTGATACCAGGTTCCTGAGTAACATCAAGTGACGTCATACAGTATTTCTTCCCCCTACAGATTAGCATCATCCACTGATTATGTTTTAGACTAAACAGAAACTCATTTTTTCAACCTTGAGTCTCAATAGCTACACTGTACTGCTTCATTTTCTGCTGTAGTGTAACCTGGCATTGCAGGTTGGACTTAGTGCAAACTCTGGTTCATTTCTCTCAAATATGTTGCAGAGACGAGCCGTCATTGGTGGCGTAACATTGTAACCAGTGACAACAGTATGCTACAGTATCCCAGATACAGTTCCGTTTACTATCAACTACAGGTAGAACATTGGAGTGGGATCCAACTCACTGGGGCGAAAAGCGTCAGGATCCAAGATCTCTTCTTTGCTCCACACTATGATCTTTCTCCTTTTCTGTATCTCTGTTTCTCGCTCTTTGTCCTTCTTTCTGTCTCTCCTCTCTCTCTGCCCCGTGGTGCATCCTGTCCTGTGCTAGTCCTCCATGGGGCCCAGGGCTCCCAGTTAAAGGTCCGTTTCCTTCCTGTCTGGTGCCGGCCAGGGGAAGGAGACGTTGGAGAGACAAGCTCTTGGAACTTAGGGGAGCCCATCAGTGAGTTTTGAGGAGATTGGTCACTGCAATCTGCAAGGCAGTAACTGTGATGCTCTCAACATTCTCTCCTCTCTTATCCTCTGGAACGTCCAAAGGACCCCATCTCTTGGTTTGGCTACCTCTGCATCTGACCTGCGACTTTTCCTCCCTCTGTCACCCCATGTCATTTGATAACCATGCAAACCCAGTAGATTCAACAATGCGCTGCATGTTTCAATCACAACCGCAATTGTCATTCCTTAGCATGAATATTCAAATCCACTACACTGCATTGTTGAATCAATGCAATGCTAGTTTGAACACAGAGATAGCCTGTAAATGCCAGTTTAAACTGAAATGCCTGAATGCATTTGCTCTTCTCTTCACTCTAGGCAGAACCAAATAATGAAAAACAAGGTTGTCCTTTAAAGGTACACTGTGGCTCAAAATGGCATGGCATCAACTCTGCAGTGGACATCTCATTAGTGTGTGGATCTGAGCAGATGGAATGTAGTGACATTAAGAGCAAAAGCCAAAAATAACATAGGGATTCTAGGCCTTTTTGGTTCACAATTTAGTTCATGGCTATATTTATCACACATCTTGTCTTGCCCCCTAAAAACTGAAAACCAATTTTTCCCGATTCTGCTGATGTTTCTGATCTTTGGGGTGTGATCCTCAGAGCCCATTTGAAGGGTGGTAGATCTCCAGTGTTTTCAGAGCTAATGGATGCGAGAGGTTGATTCTTTTTCTTCCTCTAATCCCGCTCCCCGCTACAACCGCAACTAAAAAAGCAAATTTGAGAACGCGGCCATTCAAATTTTAAGACAGGCACGTTTCATAGGAACTATCATATCAGTGCCCAACATTCTCAGGGTGAAAACTGTTTCAAAGTGAGAGAGTATTACATTCAACTACAGGTCAAACTATGGGCTGATATGTTGATTTCACTCTCATACAAATAAACCATGGCGATATCCCTTTTTTAATACACAATATTGTTTCTCACATTTTTATAGTGGAATAACTTCAAATGTGTTCATTCTAGGTATCGTTTCTTCCTTACAGAACACAAAGCTGAATATGAGGCAATAATTACTGTATCTACAGAGCATGTGAAGGAAGATGGTAAAGAAAACGCACATTATATTTGCCAACTATGTCCACGAGGATACTGAATTACAAAATGTACATTATATGTCTATTTTTTAAACAATCAAAATGAGCAATTCATACCTGTGACTTTTTTTTCTAGTAATGCACTAACTAGAACCTCGTTAAGTGACACACTCCCAAAAGCCCAGTATTTTCAAAACAAAATAATAATTACAATAATCATCATCTGGATAACCATAATGAAAATACCCCAAGGAACTGCTCTAAAAACAAACATGAATAGAGAAATGAAGAGAGGTTTTGCACTGACTCAGAAACGCAGTGGTCTAACATCCCATCCTGATGGCCCCCCAAACGCAGACCAGCATTGTACCAGAGCCGATGTCCCATAAAGAGAACAACGTCACTCGAAAAAAAAAGCCAAGGAACGACACATAATCCAAACAAGGTTGCTGTACAGGGTCGAACCGGAGAATTCCGTGTAAAGTTATCCATGGGAAATGGGCGGGGGGGGCTGGATATTAGGGACTTGACTCAGCCGATGCCTGAACACACGAGTCACCTGATTTGATGAGCTGCAGTAGAGGACGCCGATTACGGAGTATCAATAAAAAGCCAATGAGACTGAGACATCTCTTCTCTCAAGAGCTTTCGCTTTCTTTTTTAGCAAAAATATCATGCAGTCTTTAGTTCCAAAATCCCCCAAAGGGATCTGATGGTTGTTAGTTCGTTCGTTTCTTTGCTAGTTTGTTTGTTTCACAAGAAAAAGGAAACTCAAAGGCTTGAAATTATTCTTAAACATTCAAGTCATTCTAATAATACTTTATACAGGAGAAAAATCCTTCAGATTTACACACACACACACGTGTATATATAAATATAATATATAGAAATATGCATATACATACTGTATGTATCAACTTGTATATGTGTATACATATTTTCCAACTGTATCAAAGCCAATTTAATGTGCTCTCAAAATATGGCCCATGATTCCTAGTGGGATGCACATCAATTCACATAGTACAACCAGTAGATTAGGTTGAAAAATCCAAACATGATGGGGAAAAGGACCCGGGACCATTTGTCAATGGTGCTGACATCTGCCAGATTGGGGATTTTCAGCTTGAGCTTAGAGGAGCGCCGTCGTAGCCGACAGTTGGCCCTGCTGCGCATAGCGCTGCGGTCCAGTGAGTGGTGGCTGAAGCCGTCCCGGGGAGCCATGGGCTTCCTGAACTGGACCCCGGAGCTGTCGAATGACATCACTGAATTCCGGGAGTCACTGACGCTACTTCCTACATCTGACGGCATCACCTCGTTATTCATCTCCAGCGTGGTGAGCAGGATGTTCCCGTATGCGTCCACCTTGGAGGACAGTGGAGGGGTAGAGAGAGAACGTCAGGGAGTAGCAGAACACGGTGACATTACCACAAACTGTCCTACTAAAACTCTACACCCACCCAGCGTTTCATTTACAATTTTCAAGCTAAAGCAAATGTAATGATGATGTGGAAGGACATTTCATTTTTTCATGTCTCTTTAAAGAATTCTGAATTGATGCACTTTTCCCATTTTCTTCCTTATAGCTGATGCCTTCCGGTGCTTTTTTTCACTGAAAGTAAATCGACACAAATGAATTGTCATCACTCCATCAACCATTGTATCAGACCTCTATTAGGCCACAGTACCACAGCTCATATGATTTCTAAATGCATGTACCCCAACTTTTCTTTGCTCCTCGAGGTACAGATTTCTTCTCTGTGTATATGACCTGAGGGTGTTGGTTTGAAACGGCGTGGCAATGGAGTCCTTGCAATGGAAGAAGAAAAGTGAAGAGAACATTAAACCCCTATAACACACTGACAATTAAGCACAATTTCTTAAAAATACATAAAAAATGCATAAACATGAGGTTAACAAGAACAACTTTGCATACGGATGGCATGTCATTTTTCAGACGCAAAGACAAGGGGCTTCGTTCAGTCGGACCGTTTCAGCATTTTCCTTTGAATACTAATGTTTCTGGCTGCATACCCATTACGATTTGTTACATTTTAGACGGAAGTGGGTGAATGTTGGTTAGAAAGCAACTCCCAGGACAGAACAGAGATAAGACTAAGAATCAAGCCCACAGCAAAAACATAGACAACAACCTGAGAGGAGAATGAGAATGTAGTTTTACACATCTCCAGAGTTAAAGAAACAGCCACAGTATATCTCCAAGCCAAAATACTCTGCTCAATCAACTCTAAGTGTCCGTGCTGGAGGAAAAGCAATGGAGGGTGGCAAAATAGCCAGAGAGAGAAGCCAGCTGAAGATACAAACCTGTTCTCTCAGGCGCTTCTCTTCGTATCGCGGGCGCTCATTGTTGGTTTTGTTCAGCCGCTCGTGGATTTTCTTCTGTTGCTGGGGTCCCCGGCCAAAGAACACGTAGTTTACGAAGGCATATTCGAGCAGGGCCAGGAACACAAACACAAAACAGCCCATGAGGTAGACGTCGATGGCTTTCACATACGGGATCTTTGGGAGGGTCTCCCTAAGGTGGGTGTTAATGGTTGTCATGGTGAGCACAGTTGTAACACCTGGAAATTGCAAACACAAACACAAAGAAATTATTATTAGTAACAAAAACAATCAATAGTCATCGCCATCAAAGTAAGGTATTGGTCATCAGGAAGACCAACATGCAAGGTAATGATTTTGAGTGGGAAGTGTGTGCCTCTAAACATTGCTTGACAATTTGTTCCTGCAGGGTGGAGATTTATTCAATGGAAAGTGCACATTATTAGTGGTTGTAAGGGCTCCTTTGTGTAAGTGGGAGTTGGCCACTAATCTGTTTATGACAATTCCCAATTGTGCTGTGTGTAGCATTTCGTACTGCAACAGCAACATAAGTCACCTCAATGTTAGGGCAACCTTACCCACTCTGTTCACTGGGAATACTCTGTGTTGTAACACTGCAGTGGAAGCAGAGTCTTACCAAGGGCCACCCGAGCTGCAGAGGCATCATAATTGATCCAGAAGGAGACCCAGGAGAGGATGGTGATCAGGATGGAGGGCATGTATGTCTGCAGGATGAAGTAGCCAATGTTCCTCTTAATCCTGAAACTCAGTGATAGCCTGGGATAGGAACCTTTCACAGAAAACAAGAGAGAAGGAGAGGATGGAGCGATGGCGCGATGGAGCAATGGCGCGATGGAGCAATGGCGCGATGGAGCGATGGCGCGATGGAGCGATGGAGCGATGGCGTGATGGAGCGATGGAGTGATGGAGCGGGGCAGAGGAAACACATCAGTGAAGAAAAGAAACGCTGGCACAACTTATGAGTTCCAAAGTCTGCACTTTGACAATGCGCGGGGTAGTCATTTCTCCATTTGTTCAGACGGAGCACTTCATTTCCCCAAAGCAATGGATTCCTTTCCAGGGACAAGTTCGATTCCAATTAAACATGGCAGAAAGTCGCAAACAAGACAGATTTTTCCTCAACCCCCCCCCCGTCTCAGCAGGCAGCTCCAGCGTCCCTGTGAGAATTGTCATGGAAAGCTGCTGTGCTTTTCTCTGTTTAGCACTTTCTCTGTCCTCTAAATAGCACCAAAAGGGGATTTAAAAAAGGTCCGTAATTGGAGAGCACATCTTCTCACTCCTTAAGTGAGGAGGAGGAACCCACATGAGACCGTGCTGTAGCTGGTGGGGTGAACCTATGGCGCTTAACATTTATGCATGTTGCAGAGAAAAATGCTCGTTGTGATGAGACATTAATTGGTTGCATTGAATGTATTGATTATTCAAACAAGCTGAACAACAAGTTGTTAAAGAGAAATACATCTCAGGATATTCCCCTGTGGCTTTGACTTTCCCATACTTCAGCTAGAGAGAAATGTTTACCGCTATGAATGCATAGCTAATTCCATCAAGGGAATTTGTATGGCCACTTTATCAAAATGAGAGAAAGGGAATAAGAGAGCCATGATGGTTTTAATTTAAATGGCAATCGACTGTGAGATGCACAGAGTGAGAAATGACCCTATCATCTCGCTGGTCTGGTAAATCTTTTAATGAATCAATATTCAGGCATACATATTTTATCCCAGCAGGCCCTTCCTGCCATACCTCGTGAATCTAAATAAACAAGTGCACACACAAGGGCAAGACTACTTCAATCATGGCAACCTTTTCCAAATGAACTCAAGTTAACTGTCACACAGGGATGAATTGTGAAGCAGCAAGTGACAAGTGTTCCCCATTGGAATAACATCAACAACACAAAACAGTGAGTGGAACTGGACTGACAGTGTAACTCATCCTACAATCAAGTCCACATTAAAATATATTCCTGAGAATGTATTCTTATACCATACTATACCCCTTCAGCACAGATATGAGGTGTGGAAGTGGAGGCCTTACCTGTGGTAAACCTGACCTCCCTGGACACCAGCCGAAGCGCCACGATGGAGAACTGGGGAAGCTCCAGTTTGTCCACCCCCGTCACCGCATTGTCCCCTCCGTGCCAGTAGAACACGATGTCGTCTGTGGTGTACCCATCTGTCCCAGGTTACAGAGAATAGGTGGAGGGGATGAGAGGAGAATGAACAGGTTCAGTACTGGTACAACCTCTCACCTTAGACATTAGGGAAAGCCGAATGGGCCAAAGCAGAGGAAAATAGGCCTTCCTTCCATTGGTAACGTATAGAATCTGGTCTAAGCTTATGTATGTCTCCCACTTCAGCAAAACTGAACTATATAAGAGCCTGCATAATGACACGGCTAAGTTACGTCAGACAAACATGAATATTTATCATGTGTCAAGTCATGCTTCTGTTTATGATTCATGTTGACTCCACGGGGCTCCATCAAAATGGCAGTGGAATCAAAGCGAGAAGTGTAAGGTACAATTATGTAGTGCGGTTCAGGCGATACACTGCCTTACATTCACTGTTAAACCTCATGGCAATTACGTTTCCGGGATATAGGTGCCTTTACTGTATTTACATTTAATGACCACTCTTCTGCCCCCTGGCTGTGCCAGCTCTCTGTCCATGGTTATATACCAGCCAGCACCGGAGCACCATTCATCCACTTTTAATCTTTTTCTAAAGTTAGAGGTCCAGGAACTGAATTTGACACGTTTTCATAAGTGGATGCTCCTTGTTAATCTATGATATTGAACAGTTGTTAATGCATTTTATCTCCCATGGCATTCTGCCTCTCCCAACATGTAGCAGGATATAGAAGAGTTTCATTTCACAGCATGTCCAGATGTCCTCCCTTATCCACATGTTATATGATATTGAGGGTGTGTGGGGGTGATGGATGTGGTAGGTCTATTCATAATTACACTTTATATCTATGGGGACCTAGGTAGGGCCAAGCCATGGACATGTTATGTTGCTTGGCTGTCACTAATGGGGAAATCAATGGCATGACATCATTGGTTTGGAGAGGAATACTGTAGCTGTAACTTCTCTGTACACATTGCATGTTTCACATTTGCATATGTTAGGATGTGACAAACCTTTTTCACTCTGGCTGTAAAATTAAGGGAATTTGGGTTGATAAAAGATATCCATCCAATGCCATGCCTCTGTGCTGCTTTGCCATGAAAGGAGCATCGATGTTGTTATGACAGACGGGGTCCATCTGCCCGCTCAAGTTGCATTCAATGGTCAATATGTAACAGCTTCTAATTGAAATTACAAGCAAGCATTAAACATTTCACCTGCTTCTGTCACTGCAGTCATTGCCCTCTGAGTTAATGCATCTATAAGAAATGGTACTCAGAGTCAGAGATGCCAATAATGTTGGCCAGGATAGCTGCTTTAAATGATCCATAATGATCACATCTGCTGACAGCAGGCCTCTACAGACTGAACCCAGAACCACCCCAGTCAAAGATACATCAGTACAGCTTAGACCTAAACCACCCCGAAGTCAAAGATACATCAGAACCACCCCAGAGTCAAAGATACATCAGAACCACCCAAGGATACATCAGAACCACCCCAGAATCAAAGATACATCAGAACCACCCCAGAGTCAAAGATACATCAGAACCACCCATGCTGACATCAAGCCTCTGCAGACTGCACCCAGAACCACTCCAGTCAAAGATACATCAGAACCACCCAAAGATACATCAGAACCACCCCAGAGTCAAAGATAAATCAGAACCACCCAAAGATACATCAGAACCACCCCAGAGTCAAAGATAAATCAGAACCACCCAAAGATACATCGGAACCACCCAAAGATACATCAGAACCACCCCAGAGTCAAAGATACATCAGAACCACCCCAGAGTCAAAGACACATCAGAACCACCCGGGAGTAAAAGACACATCAGAACCACCCGGGAGTAAAAGACACATCAGAACCACCCGGGAGTAAAAGACACATCAGAACCACCCTGGAGTAAAAGACACATCAGAACCACCCGGGAGACAAAGATACATTGGAACCACCCAAAGATACATCAGAACCACCCGGGAGTCAAAGCTAGAGGGTGAAGTAAGGCTGTATGGAGAATTTTGGCCTAAGGACTTGGGCTTCATCTTTCAGTAAGGATAATACAAATGGTTCAATTCCAAATATGTTTTGTGAATATTGACAGAAACAACTTGAAATGCAAAAGGCTCCTTTTGTATTTTTCATCTAGAGACATACAGTATGACAGGTCTAAAAGTTGACTTTTGCCTTAAATGTATAGAGACGTGAGCTGAATTATGAAGAAAAAACCACAAACTGCCTACAATCATAGGCAGTCCCTTGCTGTGTTTTTAAAACGCTGTGATACCCAGTGAAAATGGCAGGAAGACATTCCTGCTGAGATGCTTGAGAAGCCAAGGCAGGTAGTTGGGGGAGGGATGGGAGGTGACTTAGCTAGAGTGCAGAGGAATGGGGGAGAAGACGTTTGTATTAAGTCCACCTACAGCTTTCGATTTCCAAGGTGCAGTTCTGTTCGTCGAGGGGGTACCTCCTCAAATCCATCATGCAAGCTGCTGTGGTGGTTATTCTGGAAAAGATAGAGAGCAGAGACATAGAGGGTGAGAGAAAAGGGAGAGCAGAGAGAACCGCTGTTACCTTGGTAACCTTTAAGAAATCGTAGCTTAGCCTTCACTGCACGATGTGGATCTTTAATTGAGCAATGTTAGGCAGTTGTCTTGTGTTAAAAAAAAAAGAAAGGAAATGCAATCATTGGCAAGCTAGTGTTGGATACAACCTCTCTGAGGTCTGATTTTTAGGAGCGAGGGATGAGAAGGGATGGGGGAAGAAGAGGAAGATACATTTAGGTCAGTTTCTAATAATCTGGCCCACTGTTTGAGATCTTCCATAATAGCCGTGGTCAGTTCTTTATGAATTTTGAATGAATGAAATTGCAGAAAGTGAGGTTGTTAGGAATGTGTTCTGACTGAGGCAAGTTGATTCCAAACAGAGAGAGGTTGGAATAAGAAATTGTGTGTGTCTCAGTGAGCAGCATTTTAGTGCTCATATATAGGCTTAATGACAGCCCTGATCTATGTTGTGACTGCAACCTCGCACACAACTGGAGCTGTTTGCTTCTTATTTACAGTTCTACCTATAGAAACATTATGAATGAATTCAAGCTGTTAAAATGTCAAACAAAAGCATAGGTACAGTTGAAGTCAGAAGTTTACATACACTTTGGTTGGAGTCATTAAAACTCGTTTTCAACCACTCCACGAATTTCTTGTTAACAAACTATAGTTTTGTCAAGTCGGTTAGGACATCTACTTTGTGCATGACACAAGTAATTTTTACAACAATTGTTTACAGACAGATTATTTCACTTATAATTCACTGTATCACAATTCCAGTGGGTCAGAAGTTTACATACACTAAGTTGACTGTGCCTTTAAACAGCTTGGAAAATTCCAGAAAATTATGTCATGGCTTTAGAAGCTTCTGATAGGCCAATTGACATCATTTGAGTCAATTGGAGGTGTACCTGTGGATGTATTTCAAGGCCTAACTTCAAAATCAGTGCCTCGTTGCTTGACATCATGGGAAAATCAAAAGAAATCAGCCAAGACCTCAGAAGAACAATTGTAGACCTTCACAAGTCTGGTTCATCATTGGGAGCAATTTCTAAATGCCTGAAGGTACCACGTTCATCTGTACAAACAATAGTACGCAAGTATAAACACCATGGGACCACATAGCTGTCATACCACTCAGGAAGTAGATGCGTTCTGTCTCCTACAGATGAAGGTACTTTGGTGCGAAAAGTGCAAATCAATCCCAGAACAACAGCAAAGGACCTTGTGAAGATGCTGGAGGAAACAGGTACACAAGTATCTACATCCACAGTAAAACAAGTCATATATCGACATAGCCTGAAAGGCCGCTCAGCAAGGAAGAAGCCACTGCTCCAAAACCGCCATAAAAAAGCCAGACTACGGTTTGTAGCTGCATATGGGGACAAAGATCGTACATTTGAGAAATGTCCTCTGGTCTGATTAAACAAAAATAGAACTGTTTGGCCATAATGACCATCATTATGTTTGGAGGAAAAAGGGGGAGGTTTGCAAGCCAAAGAACACCATCCTAACCGTGAAGTACAGGGGTGGCAGCATCATGTTGTGGGGGTGCTTTGCTGCAGGAGGGACTGGTACACTTCACAAAATAGATGGCGTCATGAGGAGGGGAAATGATGTGAGTGTATATAAATATATATATATATTTTTTGATGTGGGTATATTGAAGCATCATGTCAGGACATCAGTCAGGAAGTTAAAGCTTGGTCGCAAATGGGTCTTCCAAATGGACAATAACCCCAAGCATACTTCCAAAGTTGTGGCAAAATGGCTTAAGGACAACAAAGTCAAGGTCACAAAGGTCACATCACAAAGCCTTGACCTCAATTCTATTGAACATTTGTGGGCAGAACTGAAAAAGCGTGTGCGAGCAAGGAGTCCTACAAACCTGACTCAGTTACACCAGCTCTGTTAAGAAGAATGGGCCAAAATTCACCCAACTTATTGTGGGAAGCTTGTGGAAGACTACCCGAAACGTTTGCCCCAAGTTAAATAATTTAAAGGCAATGCTACCAAATACTAATTGAGTCTTTGTAAACTTCTGACCCATTGGGAATGTGATGAAAGAAATAAAAGCTGAAATAAATCACTCTCTACTATTATTCTGACATTTCACATTCTTAAAATAAGGTGGTGATCCTAATTTACCTAAAACATGGAATTTTTACAAGGATTAAATGTCAGGAATTGTGAAAACTGAGTTTAAATGTGTTTGGCTAAGGTGCATGTAACCTTCCGACTTCAACTGTACATCTTTAATGCTTTATGTAAACATCTATTTCATTCAAACCCAAAAGCCAACAATCAAAACGCAGAAAGTCAATTTACCAAGCTTGTTTAATTCCCTTGGGATACATTGAATCAGTTGAAAAATGAAACAAAATGTATATGCTTTAAATCTCACACTAAATTGTGATCGACTGACGTATATTTTTCCGCCAGGTGTGTTTATGAGGGGTGTACATTCATTATATTCCATTTCAATAAATCCAGAAAAGTAGGAAAAGTGCACTGCTTACAGATTATTAGTGTGGGAGTCTATGGCATTGAACTGAGATATTAACTAGTGCAGCACATTTTAGTAATTACATTTGTGCTGTTAAGTCATACCAGCTTGTGCCTGCTTTCAGGTTTGTTGTATAAATGAACTAGGGAGCTCACTGGTTTGCCTGAATGGGAAAACTAATTGAGTTTCAACTCATCAACCCCTGTGTGTCAGATGCACCGTCACATTTATGGGGAGAATTTGAAAGGTAAACCATTTGTGTGTGTTAGGGGGTGGGAGAGAGTGGTGGGGAGTTGACCATTTACAGCAGCCTATTTTACATTTGGGATGCCCAATGTAGGATACCTGAGTCCATGCTGTCTTCCAGACTGCTGGACAATTCAGCACATTGCAAAAGATTCCCAGTGTGCAGGCTAATACAAGCCAACCCAACTACTGTCACACACATGCACAGGTACTGGTGAAGTGTATAGAGAGCAATAGGAAAACAATGTGGAGTGTTAGCATTTCAAATGTTAGCATTTACAACCATGATGAAAACAGAACCCATTTCAATACAGTGAGTCACCGTTTGGGACAATATACTTTTTGACTCCCTCTACTTTGGTGCGTTAGGACATAATGCCGTAGCAAAATTATTCTGACTCTCCCCATGGCACAACACAACCTCATTATCACTCCCCTCCGGCTTTATCATAGACCAAGTACATTTCACTTCGCATTGTACATTGTTTTCTATCTCACAACTTTACTGTAAATGACTAATGTAAAGCAAAGCTGCAAAATGTTGGGGAAAGAAACAAAGCCTGTGTCCCTTTGGGCTCTGGCTGCTGTGCTACTTTGAAAGGGCCCCAGGATGCTCCTCTCCCCCCAGCAGCCCCCCAGTCCTCTGGGTGGGTCCCTGTGGGCACCTCACTGCAGACTCACTGTCTGGGATGTTTCATTGATGAAACTGGGACATTGTGGTGATGAGGGATTAGGAGGGTGGTTTGTGGCTTTTTTCTGGGGCACAGAATTCTGGATGGGAATTGAGCCTCCTTTCCAGTCAAACAAATAAGCAGAAATAAGTGGTTCACTATATTTGTTTGTATTGTGCAGTACAAGAGTGACTGCTATATGCAATAGTAAATGGGACATACAAAAGCGACTGATACATGCAATAGCGACTGCTGCAAACAATAGTGACAGCTACAAACAAAAGTGACCTCAACATACATTAGTGACTGCTTCATACAATAGTGACTGCTACATACAATAGACTGCATCATACAATAGTGACAGCTACATACAATAGTGACAGCTACATACATTAGTGACAGCTACATACAATAGACTGCATCATACAATAGTGACTGCATCACAAGAGTGACAGCTTAATACAATAGTGACAGCTTAATACAATAGTGACTGCTACATACATTAGTGACAGCTACATACAATGGTGACTGAAAAATACAATAATGACTGCTACAAACAATAAGGACTGGTACATACAATAGTGACTGCTATACACAATGGTGACCGCTACATACAATAGTGACTGCTAAACACAATAGTGGCTGCAACATACAATTGTGACAAGCACATACAATAGTGACTTCTTCATACAATAGTGACTGCTTAACACAATAGACTGCTTCATACATTAGTGACAGCTACATACAATAGTGAATGCTACAAACAATAATGACAGATGCATACAACAGTGACTGCAACATACAAATGTGACTGCTACAAACAATGGTGACTGCTACATAAAACAACAACTGCTACATACAACAGTGACTGCTACATACAACAGGAACTGATAGTTGCAATAGTAACTGCTACATACAATAGTGATTGCTACATACAATGGTGACTGCTACATACAATGGCGACTGCTACACACAATGGTGACTGCTACATACAATGGTGACTGCTACACACAACAGTGATTGCTATATACAAAGGTAACCGCTACATACAATAGTGACTGCTACATTAAATAGCGATCTCTACATACAATGGTAACCGCTACATACAATATAGACTGCTACATACAATATCGACTGCTACATACAATATCGACTGCTACATACAATAGTGACTGCGACATACAATAGTGACTGCGACATACAATAGTGATTGCTACATATAACAACTGCTAAATACAAAAGTGACTACTACATACAAAAGTAACTGCTATATACAATGGTGACTGCAATACAATAATGACTGCCACATACAAAACCGACCGCTACATACAATAGCAACTGCTATATACAATGGTGACCGACACACACAATAGTGACAGATAAATACAAATGTGACTGCTACCTACATTAGTGAGTGCTACATACACTGGTGAATACTACATACAATATTGACTACTACATACAACAGTGAGTGCTGTATACAACAGTGACTGCTCCGTACGATATTGACTGCTACATACAATGTCGACTGCTACATACAATATCGACTGCTACATATAATATCGACTGCTACAGACAATGGTGACTGCGACATACAATGGTGACTGCTACATATAATGGTGACTGCTACATATAATGGTGACTGCTACATACAATGGTGACTGCTACATATAATGGTGACCGCTAAATACAATAGTGACGGCTAAATACAATGGTGACTGCTAAATACAATAATGACTGCTACATACAATATCGACTGCGACATACAATAGTGACTGTGACATACAATAGTGACTGCTACATATAACAACAACTGCTAAATACAAAAGTGACTACTACATACAAAAGTAACTGCTATATACAATGGTGACCTCTACATAAAATAGTGACTGCAACATACATTAGTGAGTACTACATACACTGGTGCATGCTACATACAATCCTGACTGCTACATACTATAGTGATTGCTACATACAATGGTGACTGCTAACTACAATAATGACTGCTACATACAAGAGTGACTTGTATATACAACAGTGACAGCTATATACAATGGTTACCACTACACACATTAGTGACAGCTGCATACATTAGTGAGTACAACATACATACTAGTAAATGTCACGTACAATATTGACTGCTCCATACAAATGCGACCTATACATACAATAGTGACTGCTACATACAGTGGTGACAGCGACACACAATGGTGATTGCTATATACAAAAACAACTGCTACATAAAAAAGTGACTTCTACATACAATAGTTAGTGACAGGTAAATATAATTGTGACTGCTACATACATTAGTCAGAGCTACATACATTGGTGACTGCTCCATACAAAATGGACTGCTCCATACAAAATGGACTGCTCCATACAAAATGGACTGCTCCATACAAAATGGACTGCTCCATACAAAATTGACTGCTACATACAAAATTGACTGCTACATACAAAAGTGACTGCTACACACAATATCGAGTGCTGCATACAACAGTGACTGCTCCATACAATATTGACTACTACATACAATATTGACTGCTACATACAAGTGACAGCTACATACAATGGTGACAGCTACATACAATGGTGACTGCTAATTACAATAATGACTGCTACATACAATAACGACTGCTAAATAGAAGAGTGACTTGTACATACAACAGTGACTGCTATATAAAATGATTACAGCTACATACAATAATGACTGCTAAATTCATTAGAGTTAAACATACACTGGTGAATGCTACATACAATATTGACTGCTACATATAATAGTGACCTCTACATACAATAGTGACTGCGACATACAATGGTGACCGCTACACAAAAGAGTGACTGCTACATACATTAGAGTACTACATACACTGGTGAATGCTACATACACTAGTGACTGCAACACACATTGGTGACTGTTACATAAAATAGTGACTGCCACATAGCATATAGACTGCTACATATAATGGTGACTGCTACATACAATAGAACTGCTACACACAATAGTGACTACTACACACAATAGTGACTGCTACACACAAGTAAGTGCTCCATACAATATTGACTGCTACATACAATAGTGATTTCTACTTAATAGTGACTACTCCATACAATATTGACTGCTACATACAATAGTGACTGCGACATACAATAGTGACTGCGACATACAATAGTGACTGCGACATACTATAGTGACTGCGACATACAATAATGACTGCTCCATACAATGGGGACCACTACATACAATAGTGACTGATACATACAAGTGACTGCTACATAAAATGGTGACTACTACATGCAATAGTGAGTGCTACATACAACAGTGAGTGCTACATACAACAGTGAGTGCTACATACAACAGTGACTGCTACATACAACAGTGACTGCTACATACAACAGTGACTGCTACATGCAACAGTGACTGCTACATGCAACAGTGACTGCTACATGCAACAGTGACTGCTACATGCAACAGTGACTGCTACATACAACAGTGGCTGCTACATACAACAGTGACTGCTACATACAACAGTGGCTGCTACATACAACAGTGACTGCTACATACAACAGTGACTGCTACATACAACAGTGACTGCTACATACAACAGTGACTGCTACATACAATAGTGACTGCTACATACAATAATGCCTGCTTCATACTAAGGTGACTGCTACATACAATAGTGACTGCTACATACATTAGAGTACTACATACACTGGTGAATGCTACATACAATATCAACTGCTACATAGCAAGGTGACCTCTTCATCCAAAGTGACTGCTACATACAAATGGTGACTGCTACATGCAATAGTGACTGCTACATACAATTGTGACTGCTACATACAATAGTGACTGCTACATATAATAGTGACTGCTAAATACAATGGTGACTGCTACATACAATTGTGACTGCTACATATAATTGTGACTGCTAAATACAATGGTGACTGCTACATACAATTGTGACTGCTACATATAATAGTGACTGCTAAATACAATGGTGACTCCTACATACAATAGTGACTCCTACATACAATAGTGACTCCTACATACAATAGTGACTCCTACATACAATAGTGACTCCTACATACAATAGTGACTCCTACATACAATAGTGACTCCTACATACAATAGTGACTCCTACATACAATAGTGACTCCTACATACAATAGTGACTCCTACATACAATTGTGACTGCTTCATACTATGGCGACTGCTACACACAATGGTTACTGCTACATACAATTATGACTGCTAAATACAATAGTGACTGCTGCATTCAATCGTGCTACATTCATTCTGTTGCACAGTCAAAATAATGTTGTGTCCCCGTGTCACGCCTGCTGAAAACACTCTAGGCGTATACTGTATGTTCCTTCTCATGTAAGAGAAGCTCACATGCCAATCGAATTAACAGGAATGTCTTCCCCGTGAATGGTAAAGGGATCATGGTCTTCATGATAAGTCATAGAGGCATATTTGTTACAATCATGAATATATACCCGACAGGCAATCTGTACAGGCATGACTTTGTCCTCACTTCATCCTTCCACCTTTTCACCAACTCCCTCTGGGTAACAAGAGATGCTGCGACCATTTCCGCTCCTTCCTCTGCACCCACAGCTGATTCCACCAAGAGACATATTAAATAAGCATTTACCAGACCATTAGTTTCCCGTCTCACTTCCAAACATCATCAAATTCTCATTAATACCCCAGTCTGTCTGACAGATCCTAAAACATCTACCCCTCGGAGACAGACACCAAGATGTCCCTGTGTTTGGTGGGGTGGACTGGGGATGAGGACCTAGTTGATATGAACAATCTCAAAGTGATTTAGTGAGGCAGTGTTAACAAAGTGTATGCTGACTGGCTGAAAAACCACCAAAAGAATGGAGAAGACTGCCATTCTCTTGCAGACACTGGATAATGCTATCATGTATCTCATGTCAATAAGCAAGGGCATGCGCTAAGTCCCCCATTCTGGAAAAATAACACAATCCTTTTCCAGAGGCTTACCTAAGCTATATTTCATCTTCCAGACAATAGGGACATGACAAGAGCAAAATACCATCTCCACTGATTGTGAAGTGGAATGAGGTAATAGAGCCTCATAACAGAGCTACGCATCAGATAGTAATACAGTCATTACAACAGCATCTGTACATTTAGCTGTAAGCTTCCTATAATTAACATTTGCAGCTGAATTCGTTTTTTTTGTTGCTTTGAAACATTTAAAAAAAAAATGGGACTGCCCTGTGTAACAAAAGAAACGAACATCATTGGCCAAAGCACATCAGCATTATTTTGAACCCAAAGAAGGCCTCCATTCACTGTAGGCACATGATGCTAAAAAAATAAAGTTAAGTCAAATGAATTTATTTAAAAGCACAAGTGCATGTGTACCATGTGTACAGTCAGATCCAAAATGATTGGCACCCTTGATAAAGATGAGAAAAAAAGACTGTATAAAATAAATAATGCAAATACTGAGATATTTTGTATGCTACATTTTATACTAGTACAATTGCTCAGAGAAAGATATTTTGTTTAGCAAGTCATATTTTTGGGGGGGTAACACATTATTTGGATAGTCCATCTGGGCAATTTAATGGTAAGGGAATTTAGGTTTTGACTCAGTATTTTCCCCTTAAAATGTATGCCAAACAAAAACCATTCATTTCAAAGTTTAGCTCTATCTACAAGGACAACTTTTAACAATTTCCACTGAACATCTTACAAAAACAAATTTAGTGGAAGAACTGTGCAGATGCAAAGTTTGTTAAGGGAATTATGGAGAAAGTCAGGTTTTCATGTGACAACGTTTTCCACAAACTCTATTAAATATCTGTTCCGAACTAAGATTCAAAGATGTGTGTGTCAGCTATGACATGACACATAGCTGGGTGTGTCAGCTATGACATGACACATAGCTGGGTGTGTCAGCTATGACATGACACATAGCTGGATGTGTCGGCTATGACATGATACCTTGAGTTAGATTTTTAAAATTTTAGTTATTGAACTACAGTAAGTGAAGTGGATTTACACCTGGTAACGGAATTAAGGGAATGGGTTTACATCATGGGTCACTGATATGTACTACACAGAAATGCGTAATTATGTAAATCAATGTCATTCTCTTCATTTTTTCACAAGTTTGGACATCACAGCAGATTACAGTGCAGTAAAGTAGAGTCCAGTACAGACAGATAAACCATGTGATTCTATGTTCAGCAAAGATATTCTGTGTATAAGTGACACGCGAGGGCAAAAAAGCATCTAACACAATTCTACGAGTAGTCTGAGGCAGACGTTAGGTAACGAGAGTTTTCAAGTGCAACATTAATAACGACGGTTTTGGGAAACAGTTCAGAGATTTTAACAATGCTCCTACGACGGTTCTAACAATGAACTTAGCCTTAATATGCTTTTGGGAAACCTGGTCCAGTACTGTGCTATCCAAACTTGGGAAACATACGTCTATGATGGGTTCAGATTTGGTCCACTCTGGTCCATCTGTGGACGTTAACATCAAGGCCAGAGTGGACTGACCAAATTTCAACGACCCTAACCGCAAACTTAGCAGACAGTTGCTTATCAACAGATAGTATGACCATCTATAGAGAATCAACAGATGGACAATCGAAAGTTGTTTTTTAAAATTTCCGCCAAAAAGATAGGAGTCAAAACAACTGTTTTCAGTACCTTTCAATACCTCACCTTGCGAGGATAATGGCACTGAGCCTTTTTCAAAAATGTTTTATGAGATTGGAGAACACATTGGGAGGGATCTTAGACCATTCCTACATACACAATCTGCCCAGATCCTTAATATGCTTTGTCAGTGCTTATGGACTGCCTTCTTCAATTCACACACACACACAATGGGGTTCAAGTCCAGAGACTGACATGGCCATTTTATGGTAATTTAACCTCCTTTTTGGAATTTGATGTGTGCTTGCGGTCATTGTCTTATTGGAAGTTTCAGCCTGCTGGTAGAGGCAACCAGTTTTTTGGCTAAAAAAATCATGGTACTGGGTAAAGTTCATGATTCAGTTGACCTTAACAAGGGCCCCAAGACCAGTGGAATAAAAATAGCCCCATAACATCAAAGTGCCACCATCATATTTGACCGTAGTTATGAGGTACTTTTCTGCATATGCTTCTGTTTTTCAACACCAAATGCACTGCTGGTGTACCTGGCCAAACAGCTCTATTTTCATGTCATCTGACCAAAGCACCAGTTCCAATCCATGTGCCAGTGCCGTTTAGAAAACTCCAGGCGTTTACATTTGTTGGATGACATGAAAATAGAGCTCTTTAGCCACGAACAACAGTGGTGGGTTTGGCGTCGAAAGAAAGAAGCTTATGCAGACAAACTTGGCTGCAAGTGGATCTTCCAGCAAGACATTGACCCCAAGCACACATCAAAATCCATAAAGAAATGGTTAATTGACCACAAAATCAATATTTTGCAATATCAGTCTCTGAACTTGATCCCCATTGAAAACCTGTGTTTTGAATTGAAGAGGACAGTCCATAAGCAAAGGACAAAGGATATTAAGGATCCGTAAAGATTATGTATGGAGGAATGATCTAAGATCCCTCCTAATGTGTCTTCCAATCTCATAAAACACAAGAAAAAGGCTCAGTGCCGTTAAGGTGGGGTACTGAAAGGCATGTTAAACAGGGGTGTCAATCATTTCCCCCAGTACTGTATTTTTTTGAGAAACAAAATGATTACTTGTTAAACAAAAATCTCTTTCTCTGAGCAATTGTATTAGTATCAAATAATATAATGATCTATTTTTTTTTGTATACAATTATAGCTCAGTATTTGTATAATATACAGTATTTTTGTCAAGGCCGTTGAATATAGAGGACCAAGGCGCAGCGTGGTCAGTGTACATGTTCTTTTTTATTAGAAAAGACGCCGAACAAAACAATAAACACTACAAAACAAACCGTGAGGCTAAAGGCTATGTGCCATAAACAAAGTCAACTTCCCACAAAGACAGGTGGGAAAAAGGGCTACCTAAGTATGGTTCTCAATCAGAGACAACGATAGACAGCTGCACCTGGTTGAGAACCCTACCCGGCCAAACATAGAAATACAAATAATAGAACATAGAATACCCACCCCAAATCACACCCTGACCAAACCAAATAGAGACATAAAAAGGATCTCTAAGATCAGGGCGTGACACTTTTTTACTAATCTTTATCAAGGGTGCCAATAATTTTGGACCTGACTGAGTATACAGTTTCTTCCATGACAGACTGACCAGGTGAATCCAGGTGAAAGCTATGATCCCTTATTGATGTGACTTGTTAAATCAACTTCAATCAGTGTTGATGAAGGGGAGGAGACAGGTTAAATAAGGATTTTAAGCCTTGAGACAATTGAAACATGGATTGTGTATGTGTCATTCAGAGGGTGAATGAGCAAGACAAAAGATTTAAGTGCCTTTCAAAAGGGTATGGTATTAGGTGCCAGGCACACCGGTTTGCATCAATAACTGCAAAGCTGCTGGGTTTTTCACGCTCAACAGTTTCCCATGTGTATCAAGATTGGTCCTCCACCTTAAGGATATCCAGACAACTTGACACAACTGTGGGAAACATTGGATTCAACATGGGCCAGCATCCCTGTGGAACGCTTTCGACAAATTGTAGAGTCCATGCCCAGCCGAATTGAGGCTGTTCTGAGGGTAAAAAGTGTGTGTAGGGGGAGGAGGTATACTCAGTGTATATGTCAGGTATTAGCATGTCATGTAATTGTCAAGGTAGGCTATAACTACTTACAATTGAATCCTGTCATCAGAAATTCAGCTAAATAATATAAGTTAGTCGTGCTTTTATCAGTGATTCTCTGGACTCATGTTTTTTTAATGGAAGTAAGGAAAGTGAAAAGGCAGGAGGGCCGTGATACTATTTAGCCACAGACCTAGTTTCTCATATGCCTTCCCAAGGTCTCTTCCAGTCCTGCCTGACAGGCCAGGCTTTAACCAGTTTAGTTACAGTAGAATTCCAATGAAAGTTAGCTGTACCTGAGCCCATATAACACGGTGCCATCAGGATGCAGTCGAATCATACGGTTCTTCACTGTCACGCCATGCAGGAAGGACTTCTTGTCATTGAGGAAGTAGGTGTCTGGGAGCCACAGCTGGTCTGCTACACGGTTATCCAGAGTCAGGTTGAGGGGCAGCTCAGCGTATGCCAACCGCTTGTCTCGCCAACTTTGCTGGAAATACATTGTGATGGTGTAATCCTGTGGAAAAAGGGGAAACAGCACTGTGAGATTGAAAAATAAATAGTTGCTACACTCTTAGAAAAGAATGTGCTATCTAGAACGTAAAAGGGTTATTTGGCTGTCCTCATGGGAGAACCCTTTGAAGAACCTTTCCAGATAGAACCCTTGTAGGTTCTCCAAAAGGTATGGGGACAGCCGAATAACCCTTTTGGAACCTTTTTTTTCTAAGAGTGTATGCATTGACAAAAGCTTCAACTATGGGAAGGATAAGTTACCCTTACTGTAAGTGCCCTATCCTACACCATACACTTACTACCCAATGTGCATAAATGTATGCACATCTAAATGTATCATCATAGTCATTATGTGCAGAGTACATCAAAAAGCATTAACAGTGTTTTTCAAGGATACAATGGAAACACAATGGAAACGGTAATGAAAATGGGAGACTTACAGGGAAGTGATTTAAAGGCTAAGTTAAGTTGAACAACTCCTCCAATGACAGTACAGTATTTCTGAGTTTCGCATGATAAATGCTGCCAATTTATTCTGAGAACCTCAGTGTCCCGAAATCTCAATATAATTGTCTTAAAACCATAATATACATCACATTTTATAAGCGGACTGAGAGCTAATCTTAGTGGTTATTCAGCTGGACATAAAATGACCTATATTCTCACCGGGTGTACCCTATCTGAAGAATATTCCATATTTTCCACACAAAAAAATACACTTGCTGCATCGTGAAAAAAAATAAATGAAATACTAACAAAGGTCATTTTGTTTTTCATGGCTTTCGTCTGATTGCAACAAAAAAAAAAGTGAAACGATGTGGTTTTCTTTAGCTATGACTATGTTGGCTGGCTGACAAAATCCAAAAATGAACAGCTAAAATAGACGAGTTATGGCATTAGACATAACATGCATGTTGAGATTATCCAATGTTTTCCAAATTGACAATAACCAGGTTTCCATCCAACCTTTTTATGAGAGTAAAGGAAATGTCGGCTAAAAAAAAATGTAATGACAGGCCTTTTATCGGTAAACTTTCCAAATGTCAACAAAACAAAATACGCCAGCTAAGGTAGAATCTTTTTTGTGTCGGTAAAATTAATTATGCGAGACATATCGGTGGAAATGCTTTTAATGCACACATATTGATATAATAATGACATTGTGTGGTCCGCCCACTACGACTCGCCGGGAAAGCATGCCGTTTATTAGGCTACAGATGAAAAATGATAATATTCACAGGGTGGTGAAAGTGCAAGGTGATGAGCATGATGCTCTTTTCCAATAAATATTGAGGGTCTTATTCTGGTGACATGATCAACGATGCTTGGCTGCCGTTTGACAAATAGAAAAAATCTTGCTCTTTTGTTCATAATAATCTCATAATGTAGGCTATACCCGCATTGTATCTGCAAACTGTTGGCTAGAGCTCACGTTCCAATACCAGAGTGGGCACACTCGCTATTTAACGCAACACTTTTTTTTTGTGAGAAAACCATCAGTAGAGTTGCAAATCTGCAACAAGTCAATTTGACACAAACACATCTCTGGTGGGAAAATGCACATATTGTTTTAATGCCGATTTTTAAATATTCGCATGGAGATATGTCTCAAATTGAATGGAAACCAAGCTAGTCATATCGTTTTGTGTCTGTCTTTGTTCACAGGAACCTTTTTCAACCTTTTCAGCCCTGCACCCTAATGCTACCTTCTCAAATGTCCAGGGAAACTAAAATAACATCAAACATAAGATAAAACTTGCTGCCTTCAAAAACACCGGAGTAGAAAATAAATCTCAGAAATAAAAAATGAATATATCAAAGCGCCTCATGTGCTCTTAAAAATAAAGAAAACAGCTTTGTACATGAGTGACTACCTCTAACAAATTAAAAATAAAATGTGCTATTGCTTGAAACTGGATGAAAATCCTCTCGTGATTCGAAATGGCTTGTGGGGGGAGTGAACTCTTGAGTGTGTCTGTGCCACATTAAAGAAAAGAAAATACAACGTCGAGCAGAGAGACAGAATGATGTCATTGCAGAGACACCAGCCATGTTGTCTTCTTTAAAGAAAAAGACTGAGCCTGATTTCTCACCGCGCTCTAATAAACAGAAGTTAAATACGTAATATAATCAAGAAAATCAGATGCACAACATGTCTATGGTTATCCAATGTTTGCAAGGCCAAATATGATTGACTGAAATGGTATTATTGCATTGCAAATACACTGAACAAAAATACAACACCTGAGGTCCTACAGTGCCTTGAGAAAGTATTCATACCCCTTATCTGTTGTGTTACAGCCTGAATTAAACATTTATTTAAAAAAAATGTCACTCATCTACACACAAGAAGTGAAAACATGTTATTTAAATTTGTTTTGCAAATTTATTGAAGATGAAGTACAGAAATATATATATTTCTGTACTTCAAGTATCACACCCCTGAGTCAATACTATACTGAACAAAAATATAAATGCAACATGTAAAGTGTTGGTCCCATGTTTCATGAGCTGAAATAAAAGATCCCAGAATTTCTCTCACATTGTGTGTCCAAATTTGTTAACATCCCTGTTAGTGAGCATTTCTCCTTTGACAAGATAATGTATCCACCTGATAGGTGTTGCATATCAAGAAGCTGATTAATCAGCATGATAATTACACAGGTGCACCTTGTGCTGGGGACAATAAAAGGCCACTCTAAAATGTTCAGTTTTGTTACACAACAAGTTTTGAGGGAGCGTGCAATTGGCATGCTGACTGCAGGATCGTCCACCAGAGCTGTTGCCAGAATTGAATGTTCCTTTCTCTACCTTAAGATACCTCCAATGTCGTTTTAGAGAATTTGGCAGTACGTCCAACAGGCCTCACAACCGCAGACCACATGTATGGCGTTTTGTGGTCAAGCGTTTTTTCTGATGTCAACGTTGTGAACAGTGCCCCATGGTGGCGGTGGGGGTATGGGCAGACATACGCTATGGACAACAAACACAATTGCATTTTATCGATGCCACTTTGAATGCACAGAGATAACATAATGAGATCCTGAAGTCCACTGACGTGCCATTCATCCGCCACCATCACCTCATGTTTACGAATGATAATGCACGGCCCCATGTCGCAAGTATCGGTACACAATTCCTGGAAGCTGAAAATGGCCCAGTTCTTCCATGGCCTGCTTACACGCCAGAAATGTTGCCCATTGAGCATGTTTGGGATGCTCTGGATTGACGTGTACGACAGCGTGTTCCAGTTCCAATATCCAGCAACTTTACACAGCCATTGAAGAGGAGTGGGACACACCAGATACTGACTGGTTGTCTGATCCATGCCCCTACCTTTTTTTTAAGGTATCTGTGACCGACAGATGCATATCTGTATTCCCAGCCATGTGAAATCCATAGATTAGGGCCCAATGAGTTTATTTCAATTGACTGATTTCCTCATATGAACTGTAACTCAGTAAAATCGTTTATATTGTTGCATGTTGCATTTATATTTTTGTTTAGTATACTGTACATTGAAACAAATTAATTTATCAAAATTGTAGTTTATAAAATGGGTGCATCATGCTTTACCACGAACCCTAATAAATGAAAAGGGACACATTGAGACGATGTTCTATATGGACAGTGCTACTGTAAGAGAAGGGGTTTGTAACTCACCATGTTCACTTCTGAGATGGAGTCAATGCTAGCGATGTTGATGCTCATTCCTACGATGACTGGGGCACCTGAGGGAACACAAGAGCCAGTACAGTCACACAACAAATTCACACCATTATTCACACTGGGCCAAAAATACACATCTAACATAACATAGGACAACACGTACACAGATTATAATGTACTTTATTTGCAAAAGTAGTATGCAATAAGCAAGGCATGTTTTTTTCTGTTTGGTTTTTCTTTTCTCTTATGAGATTATTCTGTATAATGAAAAGCGCTTTACAAATGTAATAAACTATTATTAATGTTAAGATAATTTGATTATTTTCTTATCTGCACATGCTGGGTTATCTCAATAATTAGCAGGATATTATCAGAATATCATTGTATTCTATTTTTTAGATGCATTACATATGAGACTGGACGTGGACATTTCTGATGTGGCAGAGTGAATCAGACATTTTTGGGAAAACTGTCATAAATGTGTCACTGTGGGAACAAGCCTCGTATGAGCAGGAAGAGACCACTGATGGTATCGAGATGGGCATGAAGAAAACAGACCATTACTTAAACCCATTGACCTTTATCATACAGTATGTGGAATGTGACCAAAAAAAAGGCTGCAGACTTTAAAGTAAGAACAAATTGGTGGAACAAAAATCATAAAAATTGCAGAGGCTGATGAATAGTCAAATCCAATTTTTGGGAGGCTTTAAACAGCCATATAAAATCTGACTAAATCTTTCTTTAAACTTCATAAAATTGTAATCCATATGAGATTCAGGTACATCACGCTAATTTCACGGTCAATATTCTCGCCCCCAAATCATGTAATCTTTGAGTATCTCATCCTACCTCTTTCTCCTTACAAGAAATGTAAACATTGAAGTGAAAGGGATGTAAAAGTGTGTTGATATTCAGCAATGTCAAAAGTGAATAATTAAATGCCCAGTGCAGTCAGAAACGTGTTTTATACACTGCTCAAAAAAATAAAGGGAACACTTAAACAACACAATGTAACTCCAAGTCAATCACACTTCTGTGAAATCAAACTGTCCACTGAGGAAGCAACACTGATTGACAATACATTTCACATGCTGTTGTGCAAATGGTATAGACAACAGGTGGAAATTATAGGCAATTAGCAAGACATCCCCCAATAAAGGAGTGGTTCTGCAGGTGGGGACCACAGACCACTTCTCAGTTCCTATGCTTCCTGGCTGATGTTTTGGTCACTTTTGAATGCTGGCGGTGCTTTCACTCTAGTGGTAGCATGAGATGGAGTCTACAACCCACACAAGTGGCTCAGGTATTGCAGCTCATCCAGGATGGCACATCAATGCGAGCTGTGGCAAGAAGGTTTGCTGTGTCTGTCAGCGTAGTATCCAGAGCATGGAGGCGCTACCAGGAGACAGGCCAGTACCTCAGGAGATGTGGAGGAGGCCGTGGGAGGGCAACAACCCAGCAGCAGGACCGCTACCTCCGCCTTTGTGCAAGGAGGAGCAGGAGGAGCACTGCCAGAGCCCTGCAAAAGGACCTCCAGCAGGCCACAAATGTGCATGTGTCTGCTCAAACGGTCAGAAACAGACTCCATGAGGGTGGTATGAGGGCCCAACGTCCACAGGTGGGGGTTGTGCTTACAGCCCAACACCGTGCAGGACGTTTTTCATTTGCCAGAGAACACCAAGATTGGCAAATTCGCCACTGGCGCCCTGTGCTCTTCACAGATGAAAGCAGGTTCACACTGAGCACGTGACAGACGTGACAGTCTGGAGACGCCGTGGAGAACGTTCTGCTGCCTGCAACATTCTCCAGTATGACCGGTTTGGCGGTGGGTCAGTCATGGTGTGGGGTGGCAATTCTTTGGGGGGCCGCACAGCCCTCCATGTGCTCGCCAGAGGTAGCCTGACTGCCATTAGGTACCGAGATGAGATCCTCAGACCCCTTGTGAGACCATATGCTGGTGTGGTTGGCCCTGGGTTCCTCCTAAAGCAAGACAATGCTAGACCTCATGTGGCTGGAGTGTGTCAGCAGTTCCTGCAAGAGGAAGGCATTGATGCTATGGACTGGCCCGCCCGTGCCCCAGACCTGAATCCATTTGAGCACATCTGGGACATCATGTCTCGCTCCATCCAGCTTTAGTCCAGGTCTGGGAGGAGATCCCTCAGGAGACCATCTGCCACCTCATCAGGAGCATGCCCAGGCATTGTAGGGAGGTCATACAGGCACGTAGAGGCCACACACACTACTGAGCCTCATTTTGACTTGTTTTAAGGACATTACATCAAAGTTGGATCAGCCTGTAGTGTGGTTTTCCACTTTAATTTTGAGTGTGACTCCAAATCCAGATCTCCATGGGTTGATAAATTTGATTTCCATTGATCATTTTTGCGTGATTTTGTTGTCAGCACATTCAACTATGTAAAGAAAAAAAGTATTTAATAAGAATATTTCATTCATTCAGATCTAGGATGTGTTATTTTAGTGTTCCCTTTATTTTTTTGAGCAGTGTATATATTTCCACACAGGTTGGAATAATATTGTAAAATTGTGAAAATAATGATAATGCACTTTTAGTCTATGAGCTGTTAGAAAAGACGGGCTGAAATTTCAGCCTGTTTTGTTGGGTTGGAATGTTGCCTTCCATGGGGTGACATCACTAGGGTCATAACTACATATGAGGATGCCATATTATTATTATTATTATTTGACAAATCTTTTGGGAGGAACTCAATCGGGGTCTCAACTTACAGTTGAGAGTGAGAATAGTAGAATTCACAAGGTGCAATTTCAAAACTTTATTGTGCATCAGCAGTTTTCATCTTGTTATACGTCACTCACTGACAGTTTTCTAGATTGGTAAATTAGTCTAGTTAGTCTAGTGTAGTCATGGCCGAATTTCCGACCGGAGACGCAGGGCACATGCCCAAGGGGGCGCTGACCTCCAAGGGGTCACTCTCACTCAGAGACTGTATCAGATACCCTGGATACGGCCCTGGACATCACCATGCGGTAAATTAGTTAATAGCCCAATAAGAAAGACAGTTACAAACCTCTCTGCCAATAACAGCTCATTTTCAGTTTTCCCCTCCCCACTAAGACCACTCCCAGACAGTCCTAGCAAAATTCTTGCTTGAGAAACTGCCTTTTGCTAATAAGCAATTTTTTTGTTATTTTTGACCGTTTTAATTGAAAACAATCAATGTAAGGTACTTAATTGTTACCCAGAAAGGATTTGGTATTGAGATAAAAACGGCCGCATTGGACCTTTAAAGGCAACATTCCTACATTTTTTGGTTCTATTCAGATCTTGCTGCCCTTCAGTTTAGAGCAACCTGGATTTTAGAACGGACACTAGATCTGTGTTGAGTCAGATAAAACAACAAATAAAAACAACATTATGTGCGTGGGCCTATAAAGAAAGTAATAGCAAATGGCAGGTCAAAAAAGGTTTCAAACTGACCACAAATATACTCAAGTACTGTGTATGACAAATGTACTAAATTTGTCCTTTGCCTTCGTAGTGTGGAGTTAGTCAACCCTCTACAGATGCCCCGGGGAGTGCTTTAACTGTTGTTAAAATCAATGATATTAGAATATACTGGTTGACCTTCACCCCCATAGGAAATAGCAGTTGTCATTTTGTATTATTCAAAGCGAATGCTGAATCTTTAGTTTTAAGAAGTGCTGTGCTGAACATGGGACGGCAGGATGCGAGGAAAAACCCGCGTATCTTGTGCATTATCAGAGTTCAATTTGTAATTTCTTTGAAAATGTGTGCATATTTAACATAATTGCACCTGTCCAGATATACTGTTTATCCATCATCTAAAAGGTTGAGAGGTTGTGAGGTCGTGTCAAAGAATGACGCTGAAATAGTGGAATGGTCAAAGTGGCACTTGAAGAGCTCTCTGTCTAGAGGTTGAGGTCAAGTGCAATGTTCTGGAAAACAACAGAGACATACTGACAGTACTGATACAAAGAACACACTCTGAATGTCACCTAACTTGTGAATTTCTCTGGATAGGAGCATCAACGAGGAGGAAACAGTGTATCTGCACACAGTGCGTCAGTGATAGAAACAGAATGTGGCTAAATCTGTAACCTGGCATTACAATGGATACACGTGTTTCATTCACAAACATTAAGGCGTGGGTCATACTGTGGGTCTTTTCACCTTCACAACATCTGGTGATAATTCATGCAGAGCCAACTTTGGAGCTCAAAGCAAGGACACCCCCCTCCCCTCACTCCAAATGTTCACTCCTTGATTTGTAACAATTGCAACATTTCTGCACAAGGGAATTGTGTCAACCCCACAAGGGATGAATGATTCATTTCCCAGTCAGCAGACCACTGAATCATGATGATCAGGTGAAGGAGGAAGGAATTGTGACCACAAAAACAAATGACCAAATGCTCACAGAAAAGGCTGAGTCCCAACTTTTTGTTTCGGGACTTCTCCAAAGGTTCCTCCTGTTTTTAGCAGTGGCCGGGGAAGAAACATCTCAAACACTGGGTTCAATGCAGGTTTATTACAGCAGTGTACTTTAGGGGAACTACAATTCCCTTGAGCTAAGAGTGGCGTAGGCAACAAAGGCTCCTCCATACAGCTGTTGTATGTCCTGTATGTACAACCGTGCAGCTACAGATAAGCAGATAAGCTGTTCAAATGAAATGAAGCATTGTCTAACTACAACACCTGTTTCAAGTATCTTTCATACAATTGAGAGCTTCCAAAGTAGCCATTACGGTCCAGTAAGTTCTTACTTTGTTACGAGAAAAAAAACACTTGGGACATTTGCTTGAACAGTTACCTGGGCATTGTCCACTTTATCAGGTGTGAATCACAGATTTGCTTCGGAGAAACATACTGCCTGTGGGTTTTTGAAATGGCTGGCTTGCTGCCAACAGAAATGTTTTCTTAGTTGCATTAATATTTCAGAGGTGGTTTACCCACAAAACACACAACAGGACATTTTGTAAAGCACTGCAACGTTGGGCATTGAACAAAATATCTCTCAAACCACGCCAGGCAAAGGAGGCTGTCCCTGTAACTCATCCAGCCAAAGGTGTTCCAGCTTCCCTCCAGAGACACAACACACAGACAAAGAAACAGAGAGAGAGGACTGTGAAAGATGGTCTTGAGAGTATGGTTTCTGTAACTGCATCTCAGAATCCCTTCCAATTTGTGCAAATTTAAACAATGAAAACAGTGATTTTCTGAGTTTGTCTCAAATCCATGACCATTGTTTGTTTACTTTCGTTCCTTCCTTCAAATAATCTGCAGATGACTCTTGCTCCGGCCAACTCTGGAAAGATCTGACAATTACCATGTTTCTCCTAATACTGGCCCTGAAATGTTAAGCAGCACAGCAGAGATGTGCACTCTCTCTTCTTCTGTTCTTGAGTGAGAGTGCACATCTCTCCTATCTCTTCTTCTCTTCTTGACTGAGAGTGCACATCTATCCTATGTCTTCTTTTCTTGACTTAGTGCACATCTCTCCTATGTCTTCTTCTCTTCTTGACTGAGTGCACATCTCTCCTGTCTTCTTCTCTTCTTGACTGAGTGCACATCTCTCCTGTCTTCTTCTCTTCTTGACTGAGTGCACATCTATCCTATGTCTTCTTCTCTTCTTGACTGAGTGCACATCTATCCTATGTCTTCTTCTCTTCTTGACTGAGTGCACATCTCTCCTATCTCTTCTTGACAGAGTGCACATCTCTCCTATCTCTTCTTCTCTTCTTGACAGAGTGCACATCTCTCCTATGTCTTCTTTTCTTGACTGAGAGTGCACATCTCTCCTATCTCTTCTTCTCTTCTTGACTGAGTGCACATCTATCCTATGTCTTCTTTTCTTGACTGAGTGCACATCTCTCCTATCTCTTCTTCTCTTCTTGAATGAGAGTGCACATCTATCCTGTCTTCTTTTCTTGACAGAGTGCACATCTCTCCTATCTCTTCTTCTCTTCTTGACCGAGAGTGCACATCTCTCCTATCTCTTCTTCTCTTCTTGACAGAGAGTGCACATCTCTCCTATCTCTTCTTCTCTTCTTGACAGAGAGTGCACATCTCTCCTATCTCTTCTTCTCTTCTTGACAGAGTGCACATCTCTTATTTTTTTGTAATCCTATTTTCTTTCCCCCTCTCCTCCAACTCTAGCTGCCATGTTACCATGGCAGACCACCTCTCTCTTAAATGCCCTGCAGCTTTGTCATATTTCCTGATCAATCTTCTTTTTTTTTAAGAGGAAAAAGTGGGGCCATTTTCCATTGCGCTTTGTGAAGGCAACCAGTAACAATTTTCCCCAGAGATGTCAAAGTACATTCGTTCGCTGGTTGTAAACAGAAAGCACAAAGATCTCTCTCTCTCTCTCTCTCTCTCTCTCTCTCTCACTGCATATTTTTGACCCTGCTTCAATGAAACAGAGGGATCCACTTTGCCACCGTGGCTTTCTCAAAATAAAAGCACTTACCTGCAGCAGCACTTTAGTGAGCTGAAGCTAAATATCGCCTCGAAAACAGCAGCCTGAGATATGTTTCTATCAATTAATGTTTTCACATCAGAATATATTTGAGATTTTTTTTGTAAATATTTGTACATAAGTGGCATCTGAAAATGGAAGAAGCAGGATCTCAAATCAGATGATTGTGTGCACGTGCATGCATTTGTACATACTTGTGTGTACGCTATTGTGGGGGGCGGGAGTGGGCATCTGTAATTTACTTTACTATTTATGTGTTATTATTTTTCCTTTCACTACACACTGTAGCACACGCTCCAGCAGGTATATCTCTCTGGTCACCCCCAAAACTAATTCTTCCTTTGGACGCCTCTCCTTCCAGTTCTCTTCTGCCAATGCCTGGAACGAACTACAAAATCTCTGAAACTGGAAACACTTAGCTTTAAGCACCAGCTGTCAGAGCAGCTCACAGATTACTGCACCTGTATGTAGCCCATCTATAATTTAGCCCAAACAACTACCTCTTCCCCTACTGTATTTATTTATTTATTTTGCTCCATTATTTTTTATTTCTACTTTGCACATTCTTCCACTGCAAATCTACCATTCCAGTGTTTTACTTGCTATATTGTATTTACTTCGCCACCTTTGCTCACACTGTATATAGACTTATTTTTCTATTGTATTATTGACTGTATGTTTGTTTTACTCCATGTGTAACTCTGTGTTGTTGTATGTGTCTAACTGCTTTGCTTTATCTTGGTCAGGTCGCAATTGTAAATGAGAACTTGTTCTCAACTTGCCTACCTGGTTAAATAAAGGTGAAATAAAAATACAAATAAATAAACATTCCTAAAGAAAATAATGTACTTTTTACTCCATATATTCCCTGACACCCAAAAGTACTCGTTATATTTTGACTACTTAGCAGGACAGGAAAATGGTCCAATTCACACAATTATCAAGAGAACATCCCTGGGCATCTCTACTGCCTCTGATCTGGCGGACTTACTAAACAGAGAACATCCTTGGTCATCTCTACTGCCTCTGATTAGACTCGCTAAACAGAGAACATCCCTGGTCATCTCTACTGATTCCGATCTGGAGACTCACTAAACAAAGATGCTTCATTTGTAAAGGATGTCTGAGTGTTGGCTATTCGTAAATAAATAAAAAACAAGAAAATTGTGCCGTTTGGTTAATAAGGAATTTGAAATAATATATACTTTTACTTTGATACTTAAGTATATTTGAGCAATTACATGTACTTTTGATAATTAAGTATATTTAAAACCAAATACTTTTAGACTTTTACTCAAGTAGTATTTTACTGGAGGACTTTCACTTTTACTTGAGTCATTATCTATCAAGGTATCTTTACTTTAATCAAATATGACAGTTGGGTACATTTTCCACCAGTGTGTGTGTGTGTGTGAGTGAGTGAAAAAGAGATGGGGGAACATCGATGTCCAGAGCCAAACCCCAACTACTATTAGCAATTATCACATCACAGGGCGTCAGCACTTTCCACTGCTTTCTCAAATAAGCCGCACCTAAGCCACTGACTGGCGTGACCTGATGCTGTTTGCCGACAAACTCTGACCTGATCTGCCGGAGTAGGGACTACTTCCAGCTGAGTCCCATAACTCGCCAAGGTATTGATGTGGCATATTAAAGGAGTGTGGAGTATAGAAAATAGTCTTTATTAAAGTCAGGCTTGGATCCAACTCAACATCCAGCATCCAGGAACTTCATCTCCTGATCTTTGATTGTCTGCCAGTTTCCTCTCTCATCTCAGCACATTCCCCCCTACCAAGGAAGGCACAGCCCTCAAGGAACTAAACAAATTCTACCACTTTGCCACAGTTTTAATTTAACAGGAGAAGAATGGATGTTCTTAATCCACAGTTTTACAGTTGTTTATCTCAGTGTCTTTGATAAAGGCTGTGAGTTTCTGATGCATCTATTGGCAACGGTGGGTGTGGTCCCTATGTCAAGAAGCATAGTAACTGCACAACCTGCAATTCATCACCACTGAGGTTAGTATCAATGCTAATGCAGACACACACCAACAATAAATCAAATCCTGAGAGCAAACATTGAAAAAAAAGCATGAGTACTTTCCGAAATATTTCAATAACACACTCACAGTTCACTAACATACAATGATAAAACAGGGCGGGAAACATTAGCACTACATTCCTGTGTCTGCCATTGAAGAATAATCATCTTTGGACAGTACCAGTGAATGAGAAAAACAAGTGTATTTGTCAATAGAGCTGCATACTAGACCCCTCCACACAGATTCCCCACTCCTCTCTGCCTTCCTTTGTTTGACATTTTGCCTCTACTCTCTCTACTTCCTGTATGTAGTGCTTTTGGGCTTCTCTGAGCAGGTCCACTGCTTTCTCAAAACGTGTGTTATTTTCCTCCATTTTTACACTCAGCAGCCAGATGGCCCCATCATCTGTGTCCATATTTAAATGACAAACGCAAAGCAGGTGGCATCTCTGGAGTGCCTAGGTTTGGTTTTTAATAAACAGAGGGCCCCGTCCCTGGAAGCCTGGGAGATGCTCCATGAAACACGCAGCCAGTGTTTTCAGGAATACCTCAGGTGGTTGGGGCCGTTTAGACTGGCTCCCTCTTTAGGGGCAACAATCCCCCCCCTCAGCATGTTTTTATCCCTGGCAGTGTTTTCTGTCGTACAGGCAAAGACGATAATAATCATCTCAAATTGCTTTACAGTAGGAGGTTGGGGACTGAGAGGGAATCACTCACAGTAGGTGCAGTATATCTGCACGCCAGAGAAAGGGATGGTTTCGAGGTGGATCTGGTTTGATTTGGCTGATGGTAGGGCTGGTGTTGGGAGGCATGTTGGTGATTAGATATTGTGACATTAGAACATCAGTACCTAAATGTGTCAGGATGAAGCCCACCCCGACCGGAATATGCTCACAGAGGCAGTTCAACCCTGTTTGATATGTATACTATATATACAAAAAGGTATGTGGACACCCGTTCAAATTCGTCGATTTGGCTATTTCAGCTGTAGCCGTTGTGGACAGGTGTATAAATACGGTAGAATGGCCTTACTGAATAGCTCAGTGACTTTCATAGGATGCCACCTTTTCAACAAGTCAGTTTGTCAAATTTCTGCCCTGCTAGGGCTGCCCAGGTCAACTGTAAGTGCGGTTATTGTGAAGTGGAAATGTCTAGAACAAACAACGGCTCAGCCGCAAAGTGGTAGGCCACAGAACGGGACCTCCAAGTGCTGAAGCGTTTACCACATAAAAAGGGTCTCTCATCGGTTGCAACACTCACTACTGAGTTCCAAACTGCCTCTGTAAGCAACGTCAGTACAAGAACTGTTCATCGGGAGATTCATGAAATGGGCTTCCATGGCCGAGCAGCCGCACACAAGCCTAAGATCATCATGCGCAATGCCAAGCGTTGGATTGAGTGGTGTAAAGCTCGCTGCCATTGGACTCTGGAGCAGTGGAAACACGTTCTCTGGAGTGATGAATCACACTTCTCCATCTGGCAGTCCAACGGATGAATCTGAGTTTGACGGATGCCAGGAGAACACTACCTGCCCCAATGTATAGAGCAAACTTTAAAGTTTGGTGGAGGAGGAATAATGGTCTGGGGCTGTTTTTCATGGTTCAGGCTCCATAGTGCCAGTGAAGGTAAATCTTAACTTGACAGCATACAATGACATTCTAGACGATTCTGTGCTTACAAATTTGTGGAGACAGTTTGGGGAAGGCCCTTTCCTGTTTCAGCATGACAACGCCCCGTGCACAAAGCGAGGTCCATTCAGAAATGGTTTGTCGAGATCGGTGTGGAAGAACTTGACTGGCTTGCACAGAGCCCTGACCTCAACCCAATCAAACAACTTTGGGATGATTTGGAATGCCGACTGCGAGCCAGGCCTAATCACCCAACATCAGTGCCAGATCTTACTAATGCTCTTGTTGCTATATGGAAGCAAGTCCCCACAGCAATGTTCCAACATCTAGTAGAAAGACTGGAGGCTGTTATGGCAACAAGCAAGTGTCCACATACCGTTGATCATGTAGTGTATGTATGCAGTACACACCATGAAGTGCCCTCTACTGGCTTTTCACTGACTCTACCCTCTGTTTTGCTGTTGATCACCAGAAAAAGGACAGTGTTTTATAATGCCTTACAAAGCTAACAAATATACATAGATACCGTGAGGTAATATGTAGATTCATGAAATGGGTTACTTGTCATATCACACTGCTATTTCTCAGGTGGTGACTGCAGTAGTACTCTTTGTAGATGATAAGGAAGTTGATGTTGCTGTACTCTGATTTGTGCCCATTTCATGTTACTCTGGTGTAATTGCATTATTTGGGAGGTTTGTGTCCATGGATGCAGTCAATTGCAAACTGAAAACAAATTTACTGGATAACGCCATTACACAGAAAATAACACTCTGCCTCTGATATAAAAAAATCGAATAATCGACTCATTGCTTAGCAACAAAGGGTTCCATGGCAACTGCGCAGCATTCTCACTATAACATTACAAGGGAAGCACGGTGCATTGTGTTGAATCTGCACTCATTTTTGTATTCAACGGCCACTGCTGTCATGAAAGCTCCTTCTTGAGACAATAAACCAAAAACACATGCTGTGTCGCCTTGCAATGCTTCCTACTTATCGTATGCTTCCCATTTAACGCATGACCTCACGTGTGCCAATATGCATATCTAATTTGAGACAAGGGATTGAATGTCTGTGGAAGTATCGCAAATATTTTTTTTATATCCCTCAAAACTGATATGTGTCATCATCAATAGATTGTTGACATTTCCAACGAGTGTAGCTGGAAGCTATGAGTCATAAATAAGGGCCGGCTCGTTATGCTTTAATAGTCATTGGAAACACCCCTTCTATTAAGAGGACTTTGGAGACGAACAAGGGAATCATAGATAAATTAGTCCACAACATCATCATTTTCCAATCCCATTGTGGTCATCATCGTGATATGTGTGTTAATATTACTACTAACGTTAATAGTAGTAGCCGTGACGGTCGACGCAGTAGTGAGAGCAGCGTTGTAGCGTAAGCTGTGCTACATACATTTAGTTACTCAATGTATCCCTATTTGCGTGCTCATGAGCTCGTCTTCAAATGACTCCCCGTCATACGATGTTCATTGCTTTCCTCAACCATTGATGGTAACAGAACCTCCACCTGCGACACGCCTGTGGTTGAGAAGCCACGGGCTAATGAAAACACACCTATGAGTGCATCAGTAAACCAAAACACTGTAGCATCTTATCACAGACACTGAGATCAGACATGCAATTAACCTAACTCTTGCTAATGAAATAGCCTTCTGAGTTCTGACACTTAACGATCGCGGATGAATGAAGGGAGATCATTTCACTAGTTATATTGTGATGTCAGACGTTGAGGACACAATGATGAGAGGAGTTACATGAGAAAGGGAGAGGGAGAGAGAGCGAGAAAGAGGGACAGAGCCTGCAGGGGTAGTAAATTAAGGGAAGACACCGGGACATAGAGACAGGGAAGAAAGAAAGGTGGCCCTATCCAACAAAAACATCCAGTGACTCCAAAAAGCTGAGGTTAAGTAATGAGATGGGCTTTTAAGCATGCTTCCTGGCATTGGGGCTGTTGGCATCGATCACTATGTGCCGTAAATGACATTTATATCCTTGTTTATCTGTCTGAACAATTGGATAGCCGCATCCCGTCCTTGGCCGGTCCCTCTCGGCCTGCTCAAGGACACACCTCTCATCAATCACTGGGGTTGCAAAAAGGGCGTGACTGGGGGCATGAGGAGGGGAGTTGAAAAGCAAAAGAATGCCTCGTAAGTTGCCTCACCGGTGTGCGACCTACGGTTCAGGTACTTCACAGACCGCTGAGATACATTTTGAGCCTAATTTCCATCTGAGCTTTTTTTTCTCTCCTTCAGTTCAAAGTTGCTGGACACAACACTTTGTTTGATGAAGCCCCCCCCCCACACACACACACACACACACACACACCTCACTGACTCAGAGCAGAACAGAGCAGTAAGAAGAGGGAAAGCGCTGTGCTCCCTCCTTAAGCATTTTCGCCTTCTGCTCCCTCTGCAATATATCATCTGCTGTTCTCTCTTCATCAGGATACATATCAACCCTGCACACCTGAGCATCCATCCTGCTGTTCTCTCTTCATCAGGATAGATATCAACCCTGCACACCCGAGCATCCATCCTGCTGTTCTGACAACACACTCTTTTGTGCTGAATGGGCATTTATTTGGCACTGCGTTACAGTGGGTTGTGTAATGAGCCCACATGCAAAATGGCCCATCATTTAGCATGTGGCGACACACTAAGAAGAGATTGTCTCCAAAATGCTAAATGTGTGGGGTGAAATTTAGATTTGAGCATCATAGGAATATATGTACAAAACATTTAAGGGCTGTTGCTGATATGTGCAGGCTGGTACAGATGGGCTTGTATGCATAAATTACGAGTCATGTTTAGAAAAGACACATTTCACAGCATGGGAAATCACTCTCTCTGCATACGTATAGAGTAAATGTTCTTAGTGAGCCATTCCGCTCTCATAAACAGACTTGAGGGGGCGCGTTTCATTGGATACCGTTCAGATAATATAGCAAAGAAGATGAACAATGCTAGTATGATGGCATGAATAAAGCTAGCCCTCACCTCCTCAGACAGAAGACACGCTTGAATCTCATAAACAACTTGTGCATTCGGTCAGTGAGATGCACATACTGTACTGTACTGAGCATCAATGTCACTGCAATGACTGTTGCTGTTTCATGACTACAGTACATTTACTGCTCTGCCATTGCAAAAAAGATCAGGCTGCAGCTGGGACTCATTTGAGCTCAATGGGGAATGAGATCAGTAAAAAGAGGGCTGCGGGTGGAGGAGGACTGGTGGCCATGTTCAGATACCATGGCTGAGGGGTGAACTGGCACTGAAACACATTAGACTGTTAGAGTGTGGGCCTGTGCCACCCTTAGTGGGAGAGCAGGTGCTTACGGTTGTGGCTGCATGATACGTGGCCAGGCTGACTTCTCAGACCCCTACTCCACATGGCTGTGGCTCCTCACCACGCTTCACATTGTACATTGTCCTGGATCTTTGGAATGTCCCTGGCCCTTTGACTGAAACCAATAACACAAATGGCCTGGAGCTTTACAGTAGACTGGGACCAACCCCCAGGATAGGTACTTTACAGTAGACTGGGACCAACCCCCAGGATAGGTACTTTACAGTAGACTGGGACCAACCCCCAGGATAGGTACTTTACAGTAGACTGGGACCAACCCCCAGGATAGGTACTTTACAGTAGACTGGGACCAACCCCCAGGATAGGTACTTTACAGTAGACTGGGACCAACCCCCAGGACAAGAGCTTTACAGTAGACTGGGACCAACCCCCAGGACAAGAGCTTTACAGTAGACTGGGACCAAACCCCTAGGACAGGTACTTTACAGTAGACTGGGACCAAACCCCTAGGACAGGTAATTTACAGTAGACTGGGACCAAACCCCCAGGACAGGTAATTTACAGTAGACTGGGACCAACCCCCAGGACAAGAGCTTTACAGTAGACTGGGACCAACCCCCAGGACAAGAGCTTTACAGTAGACTGGGACCAAACCCCAGGACAGGATGTTTACAGTAGACCGGAACCAACCCCCAGGACAAGAGCTTTACAGTAGACCGGGACCAACCCCCAGGACAAGAGCTTTACAGTAGACTGGGACAAACCCACAGGACAGGCTTATGGGAGTCATCAAATAATGTTTTCTACACACCAGCTTCTGAATCTGGCTCCACAGGAGGGCCAGCCAGGTAATAGGACATACCAGAGGCACCTACACAGGAAGAGAGCGTGTCAACCTTTTAGTTGTAGGGATAAAAACGGATGATGGGCATGCTGAGAAATAAGACATAGTAACCGCCTTGGGCCTGTACTGAATTTCCAGCAAATATCATTGTCTTTCACGTCATTTTGTCATTATTTGTCTAGAGACAATGTCTCCCCATTTGGCACAACTTTCATTTCAATGGCCGCTCTTATATGAAGGTAACCTACCTCCCACCCACTCACACACACGGCAAAGTAGGAAGACGGAATTGAGGAGAGGTCTAGGGATGCCTAGCTCTGGGCCCAGGGGCGAGAGGGGCATGTTCATAGCACCAGTGATATGTCACCCACATTTCAAGCTTTGTTAACGGTGGAAGCTGAGACCATAAAACCCATTTCAGCGGTGATGACAGCTAGATTTAAAGTGCATTCTCCAAGGGGAGGGGAGTGGGATGGAGCTAAGCCAGGCTCTCTCGCCACTTGGCACGGACTCAGCTGAGGCTTTGCTTTTTGTTTTGCGACTCTTGTGCGAGATCATTACACTGAATTCCCCTTGGTAGGATCCAGAGCACCGCGGCACACCGGTGACTCATGATCCCCGCTCCTCTGCCCAAATCAATGACGGCGGGCAGAGACAAAGACAGAGACACAGGCAGAGCCATGCTCCAGTCTCTCCTCCCCTCCGCCCACAGCCAGGCACCAATGCAGCCCACAGAGAAGACATTCAGCAGCAATAGTGCACACCGCTGTAGAGAACAAACTAGCAGTCTCAAACAGAGACTTTACAACACAATGAGAACACAACACGAGATAAATCTTTTAATTGCCAAGCAACCCACAATATATCGATGTTTTTGGCAGCTTAGCAGAATGTTCTTTAACAAATTAAGTATTCACTGAGAGGTCAACTGGCATTTACCAAATTAATCAAAAATGACTACTTGGATGTACAGTATCGGGAGAACTTGTATTGTGGTATTGTTAACCCATGAAACAACAATCACAGGTGGATAGAGAACAATGCGTTTGATTTTAACAGCCTCGTACTACAAAGCAAGGCTCATTATAACAGGCGGCAGATAGCCTTGTGGTTTGATTATATAACCCACTGACACAGCGGTTAGGTCACTGCTCCCTCTGCTGTTTCATGAAGTCCACGATCATCTCCTTTGTTTTGTTGACATTGAGTGTGAGGTTATTTTCCTGACACCACACTCCGAGGGCCCTCACCTCCTCCTTGTAGGCCGTCTCGTCGTTGTTGTTAATCAAGCCTACCACTGTAGTTGCGTCTGCAAACTTGATGATTGAGATGGAGGCGTGCATGGCCATGCAGTGGGTGAACAGGGAGTACAGGAGAGGGCTGAGAATGCACCTTTGTGGGGCCCCAGTGTTGAGGATCAGCGAGGTGGAGATGTTGTTACCTACCCTCACCACCTGGGGGTGGCCTGTCAGGAAGTCCAGGACCCAGTTGCACAGGGCGGGGTCGAGACCCAGGGTCTCCATCTTAATGACGAGTTTGGAGGGTACTATGGTGTTAAACGCTGAGCTGTAGTCGATGAACAGCATTCTTACATAGGTATTCCTCTTGTCCAGATGAGTTAGGACATTGTGCAGTGTGATTGCAATTGCGTTGTCTGTGGACCTATTGGGGCGGTAAGCAAATTGGAGTGGGTCTAGGCTGTCAGGTAGGGTGGAAGTGATATGGTCCTTGACTAGTCTCTCAAAGCACTTCATGATGACGGAAGTGAGTGCTACGGGGCGGTAGTAGCCGTCTGGGCCTGCAGCCTTGCGAGGGTTAACACGTTAAATGTTTTACTCACGTTGGCTGCAGTGAAGGAGAGCCCGCAGGTTTTGGTAGCGGGCCGTGTCAGTGGCACTGTATTGTCCTCAAAGCGAGCAAAGAAGTTGTTCAGTCTTTCTGGGAGCAAGACATCGTGGTCCGCGACGGGGCTGGTTTTTCTTTTATAGTCCATGATTGACTGTAGACCCTGCCACATACCTCTCGTGTCTGAGCCGTTGAATTGTGACTCTACTTTGTCTCTATACTGATGCTTAGCTTGTTTGATTGCCTTGCGGAGGGAATAGCTACACTGTTTGTATTCGGTCATGTTTCCGGTCACCTTGCCCTGATTAAAAACAGTGGTTCATGCTTTCAGTTTTGCGCAAATGCTGCCATCAATCCACGGTTTCTGGTTGGGGAATGTTTAAATAGACGCTGTGGGTACAACATCACCGATGCACTTGCTAATAAACTCACTCACCAAATCAGCGTATTCATCAATGCTGTTGTTCGATGCTTTGCGGAACATATCCCAGTCCATGTGATCGAAGCAATCTTGAAGCGTAGAATCCGATTGGTCGGACCAGCGTTGAACAGACCTGAGCGAGGGAGCTTTCAGTTTTAGTTTCAGTCTATAAGCTGGGATCAACAAAATGGAGTCGTGAAAATTGATTGTGAGGAATTCTAAGTAGAGTTCCTGTATGCTATGATCACACCACGTCTCATTAATCATAAGGCATACACCCCCACACTACTTCTTACCAGAGAGATGCTTGTTTCTGTTGGCGCGATGCGTGAAGAAACCTGGTGGTTGTACAGACTCCGATAGCGTGTCTCGAGTGAGCCATGTTTCCATGAAACAAAGAACGTTACAGTCTCTGATGTCTCTCTGGAAGGCAACCCTTGCTCGGATTTCATCTACCTTGTTGTCAAGAGACTGGACATTGGCGAGTAGTATACTCGGGAGCGGTGCGCCCGTCTACGGAGCCTGACCAGAATACCGCTTCTTCTGCCCCTTCTGCGGCGCCGTTGTTTTGGGTCGCCGGCTGGGATCCGATCCATTGTCCTGGGTGATGGGCCCAACAGAGGATTCGCTTCGGGAAAGTCGTATTCCTGGTCGTAATTTTGGTGAGTTGACGTTGCTCTTATATCCAATAGTTACTCCCGACTGTATGTAATAAAACCTAAGATTTCCTGGGGTAACAATGTAAGAAATAACACACAAAAAAAACTAAATACTGCATAGTTTCCTAGGAACGCGAAGCGGCCATCTCTGTCGGCGCCGGAAGTACTCAGTTGACGGGACAGTAGTGGAGAGGGTGGAAAGTTTTAAGTTCCTCAGCGTACACATCACAGACAAACTGAAATGGTCCACCCACACAGACAGTGTGGTGAAGAAGGTGCAGCAGCGCCTCTTCAACGTCAGGAGGCTAAAGAAATTTGGCTTGTCACCAAAAACACTCAAACTTTTACAGATGCACAATCGGGAGCACCCTGTCGGGCTGTATCACCGCCTGGTACGGCAACTGCTCTGCCCATAACCGTAAGGCTCTCTAGAGGGTAGTGAGGTCTGCACAACACATCACCGGGGGCAAACTACCTGCCCTCCAGGACACCTACACCACACGATGTCACAGGAAGGCCAAAAAGATCATCAAGGACAACAACCACCCGAGCCACTGCCTGTTCACCCCGGTATCATTCAGAAGGCGAGGTCAGTACAGGTGCATCAAAGCAGGGACCGGGAGACTGAAAAACAGCTTCTATCTCAAGGCCATCAGACTGTTAAACAGCCATCACTAACATTGAGTGGCTGCTGCCAACTTACTGACTCAACTCTTTAACAACTTTAATAATCACTTTAATAATGGAAAAATGTATGTAATAAATGTATCACTAGCCACTTTAAACAATGGCATTTTATATCATGTTTACATACCCTACATTACTCATCTCATATGTATATACTGTACTCTATACCATCTACTGCATCTTGCCTATGCCATTCGGCCATCACTCATTCATATATTTTTTATGTACATATTCTTATTCATTCCTTTACACTTGTAGTAGTTGTGAAATTGTTAGGTTAGATTACTTGTTAGATATTACTGCATGGTCGGAACTAGAAGCACAAGCATTTCGTTACACTCGCATTAACATCTGCTAACCATGTGTATGTGACAAATACAATTTGATTTGATTTGAATCCCTGAGCCAAATAGGTGAAAAATCTGTCAATGTGCTCTTGAGTAAGGCACTTAACCCCAATTGCTCATGTAAGTCACTCTGGATGATGTAAATGTAGCAGTCATCACCCTGACTATGACAGCCATACATAATACCCTTCATTTTATAAAAGAAAAAACTTTTTTTTATTTTTTTTATTTTTTTTAAATATGCCCTGAGCTCTTACTCATTTGGCACGTATAATTAAGCAATAAGGCCTGAGGGGGTGTGGTATATGGCCAATATACCACAGCTAAAGGCTGTTCTTACGCAGGACGCAACACAGAGTGCCTGGATACAGCCCTTAGCCTTGCTATCTTGTCCATATACCACCAACCCCCAAGGTGCTTTATTGCTATTATAAACTGGTTACCAATGCAATTAGAGCAGTAAAAATAACTGTTTTATCATACCTGTGGTATACCACAGCTGCCAGCTAATCAGCACTCAAACCCCCCAGTTTATAATGCATAATAAATATTAATTCAATACAAATGCATTATTGTGCTTTATAATGCCTTTTAAAGGAGTCATGCTTTATAAAGGCCTCTCATATGTGTTACAGATGTATGGTGGGAAGGGGCCTGTCAGAACCGGGAGGAACCAGAAGCCCTGGGTCAGTGTTGTTCTGTGGGCTGGCCATCCCGGTCTGTGGCTGGGGCTGTTAAATCACATAACTAATGAGTTCTGCGCTACTCAGGCTGCTGTATGCTGGCATTTGTCTGAGATATGCTGTCCATTCCACTAATATTTGGCACGGCAATGTAAATTGCCATATATACCAGATGCTTATGGCCACACCTTGTTTAAATTCGTAGTTCAACCTTGTGATAGTAGTCAGAGTACTCTACAGCAGGTTGGAGTATAGTCCGACAACACATTGCTATAAACACACCCATATTACTACAGTAGACTAAGATAGTCAACAACCTCCCAACTAAATCCTGCAGCAAATTCAAGTTGAGAAAACTACTGGAAAGGAATTTCATATCCATTCCTACATTCCATTACACAGAAGGCTGTCTACATGTAATAATATTGAAGAGGGACATATAGATAGAGTGAGATACATATTGTGCTGATTTCCCTTTTTAAAACAAATGTTTTTTTCCCTTTTTAAAACAAATGTAAATATAAATAATTTGACAATGCTTTTAAAAGTAACCACCAATGGCAGTCAAATGTTGGAAGATGTAGACAACAGAGAAGAAAACCACTTACTGAAACAATTTACAGACCACTGGTTTTCATTAGATTTCCCACAGTCCTTTAAGGCCACTTAAAACTCCAAATGATGAGCTGCTCAAAGACAATGTAATTAAGGGGCTTTCAGTTCACAGTGTCATTTCTAGGAGATCTCCTATTTGACCATAGCCTTAATTATTCTGCACTTATTGACTGATATGACCACCGTGATCACATGATTGTTTGGCGGACAACCTTGTTTGGAGAAATGTGTGACACAAAATGAAGTGGTCATCATGTGATAGTTGACAATGTCGAGCTCGGAAATTTGGTTGGACTTTGATCCCAAAAATGGTACTATCCTCCACAACATTTAAAAATACATCACAGGCCTAATGGTTTGTCAGAAGTCATTGCTGTCTCAGTCTTGCATTTGCATTGTGAGTCTTATCATAGCATATCTTAAAACCAACCAAAGACGACATGCACTGTAGTTCAGCAGCTAGTATTCTATCCCCCTGGTGAAGTCGGACTGAAAAGTCAGATCTAGCCGTCTGGGATGTGCACTTTAGATTCTAATCATGGTGACTAGGATAGGGATCTCAGTACAGAAGGATCCTCTGACGCAAGGAGATAGGCAGCCTCTAACGCAGTCTGAGCGTGTGTGTCAAATCAAATCAAATCCAATTGCATTCGTCACATGCATCGTAAACAATAGGTGTGGACTAACAGTGAAATGCTTACTTACGGACCCTTCCCAGCAACGCGGAAGAAAGAAAATAATATAAAAGTAAAACATGTAATAACAGTATTAATAGATACAGAATGAGTAATGATAACTTGGCTATAGACAAGGGGTACCAGTACTGAGTCGATATGCAGAGGTATGAGGTAATTGAGGTAGATATGTATAGTACATGTACGTGTCTGCATGTGTGTGTCTGCATGGGTGTGTCTGCATGGGTGTGTCTGCGTATGTGACGGCGTGGCGTGTGTGCTGGCAGGGTCGTCATGCACCCCAAAAATCTGAGGGGACACAAAGCACGTGAGGATGGTTGGAGGGTAGTTGGAGAATTTAGCATTTTTCAAACACCCGAAACAGCTTTTTCCTGTAATCTAGAGTCATAATGATTCTACTTAATTCTATATAAAAAGAAATATGTCTATTTTGCTGCACATCTAAGCATACCACTTGATCTGTTTGTATCCTCATGACTGGTGGTTCTTAAAAAAAAAAATATATATATATATATAATTACTACCATTTACATAAGTATTCAGACATTTTACTCAGTACTTTGTTGAAGCACCTTTGGCAGCGATTGCAGGCTGGAGTCTTCTTGGGTATGACGCTACAAGCTTGGCACACCTGTGTTTGGGGAGTTTCTTCCATTCTTCTCTGAAGATCTTCTCAAGCTCTGTCAGGTTGGTTTGGGAGCGTTTCTGTACAGCTATTTTCAGGTCTCTTCAGAGATGTTCGATTGGGTTCATGTCCAGGCTCTGGTTGGGCCACTCAAGGACAGTCAGAGACTTGTCCCGAAGCCACACCTGCGTTGTCCTGGCTGTGTGTTTAGAGTCATTGCCCTGTTGGAAGGTGAACCTTTGCCCCAGTCTGAGGTCCTGAGCGCTCTGAAGCAGGTTTCATCAAGGATCTCTCTATACTTTGCTCCGTTCATCTTTGCCTCGATTCTGACTCGTCTCCCAGTCCCTGCCGCTGAAAAACATCCCTTCAGATAATGCCTCCACCACCATGCTTCACCGTAGGGATGGTGTCAGGTTTCTTCCAGACATGACGTTTGGCATTCAGGCCAAAGAGTTCAATCTTGGTTTCATCAGACCAGAGAATCTTGTTTCTCATTGTCTGAGAGTCTTTAGGTCCCTTTTGACAAACTCCAGGTGGGCTGTTATGTGCCTTCTACTGAGGAATGGCGTCTGTCTGGCCCTTCTACCATAAAGACCTGATTGGTAGAGTGCTGCAGAGGTGGTTGTCCTTCTGGAAGGTTCTCCCATCTCCACAGAGGAACTCTAGAGCTCTGTCAGAGTGACTATCAGATTATTGGTCACCTCCCTGACCAAGGCCCTTCTTCCCCGATTGGTCAGTTTGGCCGGGCTGCCAGTTCTAGGAAGAGTCTTGGTGGTTCCAAACTTCTTTAATTTAAGAATGATGGAGGCCACTGTGTTCTTGGAGACCTTCAATGCTGCAGAAATATTTTGGTACCCTTCCTCAGATCTGTGCTTCGAAACAATCCTGTCTCGGAGCTCTACGGGCAATTCCTTCAACCTCATGGCTTGGTTTTTGTTCTGACCTGCACTGTCAACTGTGGGACCTTATATAGACAGATGTGTGCCTTTCCAAATAATGTCCAATCAATTGAATTTACCACAGGTGGACACCAATCAAGTTCTAGAAATATCTCTATGATGATCAATGGAAACAGGAGGCACCTGAGCTCAATTTCGAGTCTCATAGCAAAGGGTCTGAATACTTATGTGAATAAGTTTTTTAATTTTAATAAACTGGCAAAAACAATCTCATTATTGTGTGTAGATTGCTGAGGATTTGAGGATTTGTATTTATTTAATCAATTTTATAATAAGGCTGTAACGTAACAAAATGTGGAAGAGGTCATATGCTTCTCTGCATCTCTACTAAAATCTGGATAAAAGATTGGATAAAAGATTGAAATAAAAGATTGAAAGCAATGTGAGTCTTATTCAGTACATTTAGTTATTGGTTGTTTTTTAAAAGTCTACCAAACTGGACAGCAGGCATGCTAATAACTAAGATAGACAAGCTAGCTACTCTAACTAGATTAATAGCCTGAAATGGCTTCTTCGTAGCTAGTTTCAAGGTTGGGAACCTATCTGGGCTAGCTAAAGCCATCTTCATAAAATTGCTAGGTGGCTAGTAGTAAACAGGAAAAATCTGAGGGTCCTTGCACCGGAGTGGTCAGGAGTGTGTATGTGGGAGCGTGTATGCATTTATCTGAGAGAGGGAAAGAGAGGGTATTGGTGACTAAGATGGGGATGAAAAGGGATAGATTAAGATTGTTAGTGCTGTGTGTGAGTGCGTGCGTGACCGTGCCTGTGTTCATGCGGGAGGTGCTTTAGTACTGACCACATGCTCCCAGCGCTGTCCCTGCAGGGACAGAGGGATGGTGATGTGTTCTCACATCGTTGCAATTAAAACAAATTCCAGTGCAACACATTACTTACTGCTGAAATCACACCACATCTTTCTCTCCCCGTTGTCATCACAAAGAAAAATCTAAAGGGGAGAAATTCCCTTGTCACAAAAACCCTTAGTGTATCATAGCCTTGGGTGTGACATGTTGCGTATCCAAACAACTTTCCTTTTCAATTTAGCTAATTAAACACTGGGCCATGTTTTATATGACCTGACCGTAAATGGGCTCCTTCGTCATGAGACCATCCATGTGTGGGGCAACGTGGGGCTGTCTTTGTTGAAAGGCCTGGCTCCAAATGACAAACCGCGATCTGGTAAAAATCAAGGTTGTCAACAGCCGACCTGATAAGAGGTTGTAAATAAAGCCTTTATATGAGGTCATTCATTTAATGGCATCAACAGCTGATCCCATTTCCTTTTTATTGGTGGAAATGTTACACCGTGCATTCGGAAAGTATTCAGACCCTTCTCCTTTTCCCAGTGGTGGAAAAAGTACGCAATTGTCATATTTGAGAAAAAGTAACGATCCCTATATTGAAAATGACTCAAGTAAAGGTGAAAGTCACGCAGCAAATTACTACTTGAGTAAAAGTCTAAAAGTATTTGGGTTTAAATATACTTAAGTATCAACAGTGAATATGAATGCAAAAACATACTTAATTACCAAAAGTAAAAATCATTTCACATTCTTTATACTAAGCAAACCAGACAGCACAATTTTATTTTTTTGTAAATTTACGGATCGCCAGGGGCACATTCCACACACTCATTTACAAATTAAGCATTTTGTGTTTAGTGAGTCCACCAGATCAGAGGCTGTAGTGTAGGGATGACCAGGGATGTTCTCTTGAGAAGTGTGTGAATTGGACCATTTCCCTGTCCTGCTAAGAAATTAAATTAAATGCAACAAGTACTTTTGGGTGCCAGGGAAAATGGGTGGAGTAAAAAGTACAATCATTGTTTTTAGGAATGTGGTGGAGTAAAAGTCGGCAAAAATAACAATAGTAAATAGTAAAGTACAGATACTCAAAAAAACTACTTAAGTAATATTTTAAAGTATTTTTACTTAAGTACTTAACACCATTGCCTTTTCCACATTTTGTTGCGGTACAGCCTTACTCTAAAACGGATTCAAGATAAATGTTTCCTTATCAACCTACACACAATACTCCATAACAACAAAACGAATACATTTTTTTTTGCAAATGTATAAAAAAAAATAAAAAAATGGCAGACCTTATTTACATAAGTATCCAGAGTATTCAGTTCCTCTGTGGAGATGGGAAAACCTTCCAGAAGGACAACCCTCTCTGCAGCACTCTACCGATCAGGCCTTTATGGCCTGGAGCAGGTTGAGAGCTTCAAATTCCTTAGTGTCCACATCAACAACAAACTAGATTGGTCCAAACACACCAAGACAGTCGCGAAGAGGGCACGACAAAGCCTATTCCCCCTCAGGAAACTAAAAAGATTTGGCATGGGTCCTGAGATCCTCAAAAAGGTTCTACAGCTGCAACATCGAGAGCATCCTGACCGGTTGCATCACTGCCTGGTACAGCAATTGCTTGGCCTCCGACCGCAAGGCACTTCAGAGCGTAGTGCGTACGGCCCAGTACATCACTGGGGCAAAGCTCACTGCCATCCAGGACCTCTACACCAGGCGGTGTCAGACGAAGGCCCTAAAAATTGTCAAAGACCCCAGCCACCCCAGTCATAGACTGTTCTCTCTACTACCGCATGGCAAGCGGTACCGGAGTGCCAAGTCTAGGACAAAAAGGCTGCTCAACAGTTTTTACCCCCAAGCCATAAGACTCCTGAACAGGTAACCAAATGGTTACCCGGACTATTTGCATTGTGTGCCCCCCATCTACTCTTTTACGCTGCTGCTACTCTCTGTTTATCTTATATGCATAATCACTTTAACTATACATTCATGTACATACTACCTAAATTGGCCCGACCAACCATTGCTCCCGCACATTGGCTAACCGGGCTATCTGCATTGTGTCCCACCACCCGCCCACCCCTCTTTTTACACTTCTGCTACGGTCTGTTCATCATATATGCATAGTCACTTTAACGATACCTACATGTACATACTACCTCAATAAGCCTGACTAACAGGTGTCTGTATATAGCCTTGCTACTCTTTTTTCAAATGTCTTTTTACTGTTGTTTTATTTCTTTACTTACCCACACACACACACACACACACACACACACACACACACACACACACACACACACCTTTTTTTTTTGCACCATTGATTAGAGCCGGTAAGTAAGCATTTCACTGTAAGGTCTACACCTGTTGTATTTGACGCACGTGACAAATAAACTTTGATTTGATTTGTTCACAATGTTGACATCAGCAAACCACTCGCCCACACAACACAATTCACATGGTCTGCAGTTGTGATGCCGGTTGAACGTACTGCCAAATGCTCTAAAACGACGTTGGAGGCAGCTTATGGTAAAGAAATTAACAATCAATTCTCTGCCAACAGCTCTGGTGGACCTTCCTGCAATCAGCATGCCAATTGCAAGCTCCCTCAAAACTTGAGACATCTGTGGCATTGTGTTGTGTGACAAGACTGCACATTTTAGAGTGGCCTTTTATTGTCCCCAACACAAGCTACACCTGTGTAATGATCATGCTGTTTAGTCAGCTTATTGATATGCCACACCTGTCAGGTGGATGGATAATCTTGGCAGGAGAAATGCTCACTAACAGGTATGTAAAAAAATTTGTGTAACACAAATTTAGAGAAATAAGCTTTTTGTGCATGTTGTGTTTAATATTCTTGCTCAGTGTAGTTTTGAGTGACTACAACTAGCCCATTGACTTGGTTGCATTTTTTAAAACACAATGAAGAGTCTTGAAACAACACCAAATAAACAAAAACATTTAAAACGCACTTTACTTCGGTCCTACTCTAAGAAAGAACAGAGGCGAGAGGTTCAACATTGACAGATAAGGAAAAGATAAGGAGAGAGAGTGTTTATCATTTTTCCTATTGTCAAGATACATTAGCCAAGGCCAAAGCCAGACGATTCTACAGAAATATAACAATACAATGAATGTAATGCCATGTATAAACCAAACACTGGCCTTACCACCATGACCCATTATAGGGCTGGGCGGTATACCGTATTTTACTAATTACCAGAATTGATGCACGGACCAGTTTGGGTTTTTACTTTACCTTCTCTAACGGTATTTGAATGTTTGGTAAATGTGATATGCCTTGTGTAACGTCCATTTTTATAGTTTACTTCGCTACTTGAGTCATCCCTCTCCGCTCTCTCTCTCTCGATTTGCTTGACATTTCTCTCTCTCTCTTTCTCTACACCGCTTTCCACACAGACCTGGTCCCACCCTCTGTCACTCAAGGAGTGCATTTTTTGTTACTTGACCACGAGACACTTTCGTTCAGTCTGCATGGTCAATGCAGCACATGCAACAATGTTGATTACAACAATATTTCCAATTTGATCTTAATATAAATCCACAAGCGTTCTATAATTACAACATTAGTTTGTGTTTCTTACATCTGCAAACAGCTAGTTTGTATTTTCTTAGCAAGTTAAGCTAAATCATGTTAGCCACTAATGCTAATCGCTAGTTAGCTGGCTAGCTAATAAAAGTATTGAGTCAGTGCAAACGTACAGTTGAAGTCCGAAGTTTACATACACTCAGGTTTCAACCCCTCATTTTTCAACCCCGCCTTTAAACAGCTTGGAAAATTCCAGAAAATTATGTCATGGCTTTAGAAGCTTCTGATAGGCTAATTGACATCATTTGAGTCAATTGGAGGTGTACCGGTGGATGAATTTCAAGGCCTACCTTCAAACTCAGTGCCTTTTTGCTTGACATCATGGGAAAATCAAAAGAAATCAGCCAAAGAATTGTAGACCTCCACAAGTCTGGTTCATCATTGGGAGCAATTTCCAAACACCTGAAGGTACCACGTTCATCTGTACAAACAATTGTACGCAAGTGTAAACACCATGGGACCACGCAGCCGTCATGCTGCTCAGGAAGGAGACGCGTTCTGTCTCCTAGAGATGAACGTACTTTGGTGCGAAAAGTGCAAATCAATCCTAGAACAACAGCAAAGGACTTTGTGAAGATGCTGGAGGAAACAGGTACAAAAGTATCTATATCCACAGTAAAACGAGTCCTATATCAACATAACCTGAAAGGCCGCTCAGCAAGGAAGAAGGCACTGCTCCAAAACCGCCATAAAAAAGGCAAACTACGGTTTGCAACTGCACATGGGGACAAAGATTGTACTTTTTGGAGAAATGTCCTCTGGTGTGATGAAACAAAAATAGAACTGTTTGGCCATAATGACCATCGTTATGTTTGGAGGAAAAAGGGGGAGGCTTGCAAGCTGAAAAACACCATCCCAACCGTGAAGCACGGGGGTGGCAGCGTCATGTTGTGGGGGTTCTTTGCTGCAGGAGGGACTGGTGCACTTCACAAAATAGATGTGGATATATTGAAGCAAAATCTCAAGACATCAGTCAGGAAGTTAAAGCTTGGTCACAAATGGGTTGTCCAAACGGACAATGACCCCAAGCATACTTCCAAAGTTGTGGTAAAATGGCTTAAGGACAACAAAGTCAAGGTATTGGAGTGGCCATCACAAAGCGCTGACCTCAATCCCATAGAAAATTTGTGGGCAGAACTGAAAAAGCGTGTGGGAGCAAGGAGGCCTACAAACCTGACTCAGTTACAGAAGCTCTGTCAGTAGGAATGGGCCAAATTTCACCCAACTTATTGTGGGAAGCTTGTGGATGGCTACACGAAACGTTTGACCCAAGTTAAACAATTTAAAGGCAATGCTACCAAATACTAATTGAGTGTATGTAAACTTCTGACCCACTGGGAATGTGATGAAAGAAATAAAAGTTTAAATAAATCACTCTATTATTCTGACATTTCACATTCTTAAAATAAAGTGGGAATCCTAACTGACTTAAGACAGGGATGTTTTACTAGGATTAAATGTCAGGAATTGTGAAAAACTGATTTTAAATGTATGTAAACTTCCGACTTCAACTGTAGCTAGCTAATACAGCCTGATACCAGTGCTGGTGGAGGCCTAAATCAGCATGTTGTTTGTGCAACAGTATCTTTGAAATCAAAGAGGATTAGGCAAAGCATGAATATGTTGGCTACATGAATAAAGATTTAATGTAGCCAAATATTATAGGGTTCCCTAGAAAACACATGAGTGCAGGAAATGCAGAAATGGATGGAAATGCAGGAAATGATTTTAGGCTGAAGTTGAATTGAACAGTATAATCAATCAAATTGGAGAAAGACCCATTGAAATAATTTAGAGTGTATGTTGCCACCCTAGGGTCACGCCCTACTCATAAAGCAAATGTAGAACTTTTATTAATCAAAAACATCAAATACCGTCATACATTCAAAAATTGGAAAAATACCATGATATTCATTTTTGGCCAATATCGCCCAGCCCTAACCCATTATCATCCTCCTCCTCATCATCAACATCAAGCACATTGATGTATTCTTTTCCTTCCTTGTTTGTCTGTCTAGTTACCTCAATGCATAATCAGATTCAACAGAGCACCTGGGTGGTTCAGATAGAAATAGCCTGTGTTAAGCACTCAGTCAGACAGTACAGTATAATCTACACAATCATGAAAGGAGTAAAAGAGGTAAGAAACAAGGCCTCACCATCGGCAACTAACCCAACACTGAATATTACAGAAACACAGCAGAGGAGAGTGCAGTGAGATGGAAAAGCTGTCTTTATTGTTTCACCATACTATCTTAACATTTTGCTAACCTCGCTGATCATACACTGGACTATATGCAAATAAACTGCAAAATTAGACACAGATACGCTTAGAGAAAAGTCACAGTAGCCCTTGTTGTCATTCACGCTACAAAGTAAAGGTTGACTAGTTTGTCCTTAAACTAAAGCATAGAGAATGAAATCCAATTTATATGATCCCCTTTAGTAGTGGGGGTAGGTGGATGTTGGGGTGGGGGTGGGGAGATAGTGTGTGAAGGCCTGATGTTGGATTGTGTTGACCGTTTTAGGGCTCCAGTTTGGCTCAGAGATCAATGAAGAGGCGAGGGGACAGGGGGCTGTGTGGAGCGACTGCAGCCTGCATTTTCATGCGGATCTACCAGCGATAAGGCCACCACACATCAACTGGTTCCCACGGCAGCACCCTGGGCAAGCCAGGATTCAACCATTTAAACCACAGGCTCTATCATCGACAAGTATAGCGTTCTGGGTCAGTTCTCTCTATTCTGGTTCCAGCACAATAGCTTCAAATATCTGAGTCCAGCATGGGGCACCAATTAAAAGGCCTCCCTCGTTCTTTTGGCTCTCCAGAGCTGAAGTTGGTCAGCAGTTGTGTCAGGAGAGAAGTGGCTGATTGATGATGGAGTTATCAGGATGTGATGGACTACAGCTCCCTGGCCTGAGGCAGCCGTGGCTGGAGGAAGAGGCGCTGCCGCTGCCTGCCCGGGACACTCAGACTAACAACTTAGTGTGCTGCAGTGTGGAGGAGCAATGGGAACTGACTAGAGCTGCAAAGCAAGGAGAGAGCTGGACAAGAAAAAGCTTAATGCAATGTTTTTATGGTGACTTCAAGTGTAGACCGCTAAGCAAAGCATAATTCAAAGGCGCGAGAGAGAGAGAGTGTGACATCCCAAATACACAATAGCACATCTCTGTCAAAGGAGCTCTATTCTAGCTTGACGTTAACCAGAGAAAAAAAGAGGAGAGAAAAGTACAACAAATAAAGACAAATGGCTGAATTATATTTTACAACCATTTTTGTTGTTGAAACCCTGTTTAAGTTTCAGATATTTGATCATGGATGTTGCTGTGCTTTTAACAACACCACCGATTGACTGCTTTCATGTTAAAGCAAAAATAACATGTTTTTGGGATAACATGTAAGTGATTAAATATATGTGTATTTTAAAAAGGTACTAATATATATATATATATATATATATATAATACCAGTCAAAAGTTGACACACCTACTCATTCAAGGTTCTTTATTTTTACTATGTTCTACATTGTACAATAATAGTGAAGACAACAAAACTATGAAATAACACAAATCATGTAAAAAAGTGTTAAACAAATCAAAATATATTTTATATTTGAGATTCTTCAAAGTAGCCACCCTTTGCCCTGATGATCACTTTGCACACTCTTGGCATTCTCTCAACCAGCTTCATGAGGTAGTCACATGGAATGAATTTCAATTTCAATCAACAGGTGTGCCTTGTTAAGTTAATTTGTGGAATTTCTTTCCTTCTTAATGCGTTTGTACCAATCAGTTCTGTTGTGACATGGTAAGGGTGTTATACAAAAGATTTCAAGATAATGCGGTTGCTTTCCTATTACCATGGAAGTAACATTTAAACTTCACAAATGAGCTTTCATTTTATACAACTTTCTCTTTTTGTCAGTATTTTGCCAGTACCACTGACAAACTGGACAATAACAAACGCATTTAGCCTGCCCTACATTTTAGAGAGGACTGAACTCACTGCTATGGCTACAGTCTGACTCACTTGTCTTCAGCTTGTTTTCAAAACTCACCACTCTAGTGGTTTAACCCATTATGTTCTCTCCAATAATACCAATCTACTAGCCTAAAGTTCCCACTATTAATTGCGTCGGCAGGTAAAAGCTTCATGTCTTTTTCTATTACAAAGACTTTGTGTACTGGCATAAGCCTTGGTTAACAATCCTTCAATGCAGCTGCACATCAAGAAACCGTGTGTTAGACAGGTTCTGTATGCGCCCCACTTCTAGAGAACAAAAGCCATCTTCCATATGTGGTGGTTAACAGACGCGGAGCAAATGAGACGGTAGCAGCCACTTCAAAGCCTCTGCCTTTGGCGTTCCAAAAGGCTAACAATTCAAATGGTTTCAGAAAAAAATAACAACCAATAGCACAGGTGCAATATATATCTCACACACCTCCAAAATCAGGCCTTAGACGGATGTCATACCCCTTCAGCAACTTGTCCACCGTGGCCTTGGCCACAGATATTCCGGTTTGTCCAGTGGAGGTGCTGTGGAAAGAAATCACAGTTTTAAGACCCTGTCAGGAGCCATGAGTTGAAACTAAACATGAAGCTCAGTTAGCCTACTTTTGAATACGTTTCACATTACACTTGTAGCCTTCAACTTGCTCAATATTCAGTAGCAAACCTAAAAGATGACATTTCAATATTTCTGACATTTCTAATTGGTAAATCTATGGTGACAACCACTGCTTTAGTGGGGGTTGGGAGCCTGCTTTCTTGAAGTGATCTGAATTAGGCTACACCTGGCATGCTAAAGACTCACCTCTTACATCTAATTGCATGTGTCAGTGGGACAATGAGAAAACACAAGTATTTAAATTCCGTAATTAAATAAAATACCTGATTGATATGTTACTTATTTACACTGAATGACAATGTAATTAACCACATAATTCACGAGGCATAAAAGTATGAAATCAATGAGCTGATGAACGTGTCAATGCGTGTAGGAGCGTGAGAAGCGTAGTGATCACCCCGTTTATTTCCTGTCATGATAGGCCACTAGAATGAAATTGAAATGTCAAAATGGAAGACCCAGTTTGGGGCCACGACTGTTTGATTAGCGAGCGAATGTTGTCAGTCTCAGTAGGTTAAATGCAATGTAGCCCAGTGGAGAATATACCATGTGAACGTGGTAAATATAGATCTTATTTTTGTTGGCCTACCAGTATGTCTTTCTTCATTTACACTGGACATGACAAAACATTAGAAGGACGATTTCTTGACTAATGCTAAGCCTACTTCACCATCTCCACTAGGCGGTTACAGGTGCTCAAAATACGCAACACTGGAGAGGACTGAAGACTTGAAGAGTAGTGTGAATGTTGAATTAAAGGTTTGATCAAATTCAAAATCATATGTGTTGAAGTGATGATGACCTACTTTAAACGACTGACAGGCGTTTGAGTTTTATTTTATCCCGCTGATCAAGGATAAATCGGTAGTAGGTAGGCGACATGGTGTTGTTGATGGGGGTGGAATCAAGACATGGTCATTTGCATTTAGGTGGATTTACGATTTTCTTCTTTCCATGTACATTGCGCAGATGTACGTCTATAGTTAAGGTCTTAAAATTACAGTACGGATGAGGCTTTGGCTACATTCCTCTGGCTAACATCCATTAAAAAGCTATTGGTGCTGATTGATCAATGGTATGGCTAATTTAATAGACTCAGCATTGTTACTAATTATCGGGTATGTACGGTCTGATTGTATTTAATATGATTGATACTCGCCCCAGCCAATTAGCCGCTATTTACAATTTGGATAGGAGTGCGTTTAACAATAGACAACATGAACGCGCGCCTCTTGCTCGCACACAGGCGCGTGCGCCGCAGAAAATGGTTTCGTGTTAAGATTGCAAACGCAATACGAGTAGTAATGTCGCCTTAATGTCGGTGCTGACAAAATATGATTTCAGTGGGGGTTTTCCTTCCTATAGCCTTCTGAGGGTTATGATAAGCTTTTGCTCTCATGGAAATATATCTTAGAATGCTGTCTTACCTTTGAACAAAGCAAACGAAGGACAGAGCCGCCAAAGCAGAGAACATTCCACATAATTTATCTTCTTGAGGACCCAACATTTCCACAAATCCTTATATAGTTTCAATAATCCAACCGCTTGTGGTCCAAAGAAAATTGTGAAAAGAAAGTTTAAAAAAGCAATTCAAATAAATTGCTGGAAAAAAAAGATACATTTAGTCATGTAATGGCTTTATACAAAATGCGTGTTTAAACCTCGTAATTGGTCCAAGCCCTTTCCCAAGCTATGGAAATCCGTGCAGGTCACAGACCCCCTCAACCAACACCAGAAGATCCGACATCTTGCTCATTACAGCCTACACAAGACTTTCAAAAAGTAATAACAAGCCCTTTTCTTTAAAAACGAAAAAGCCCAGAAAAACTGAGAGACGTCTGATAAGGAACAGCAGCGTCTTGTTGATTAAATTGGCAGTTGCAATTTCCCAGTCCAAACCTGCAGAAGAGGCATGGTTCCAGCGATGCTCCGGCGCTAGAGATTGTTCCACAATGTAGGCTATGATGTGTTTAAGAATTTGTTTTAGCTGTAAATGTTTGGGGGTGAAAGGGGAGGCGTGGGTAAAAAAAATAAAACATAAATCTTCATTCCCCTTTTGTTGCTGATGATGATGTAAATTTGCTTCTCTCAACTCAAAGTCAGTGAGGAAAAAATGTCCATAAAAAAATGCAATGGACAATATCTAATGCAGACGTCAGAGCAGGCTCTATCACCCTTCTGGTGGAAAATTAGGCACAGCGAAATATGGATGACCCGTCATATATATCGGCCAGTGTATGTATCACAACATTGGATTTTATGTCAAAGAGGATAACCAAGTGAAATTCCCAGTCGTCGCCGTTGTCCAGCCTTATCTCTTGATTGAATACCTTACATGTTTCGTTCATCTTCTTCTCGAAGCACTGAGCAAATAATGACAAAGATTGAAGAACACCCACAAGAGCATTTGCGGTGAAAACAAGTGTTGAAATTCCCTTGTACAAGATTTCGTGGGAAATAAGTTCAGCCTAATGTATTGTATGAAATGCTAATGTTAATTGAAATGGTAAAAATCTGAAACCTAAGGAGACATTTCAACGGCAGCCTATCCATGCACTGAATCGCCAAGGAATGAAGTGAAATGATGGCCATGTGAGTCTATTCTCCCTGTAACCCATTAGAATGTTGCTAGTACCTTCCGGTGCGTTACATGCATTACCACTTTACCACAGCCTATTTGAACACACATAAACACTCATAGGGTACTGACTGAAGACAACAAACACACACACACGCAATTGAAATGCAGCTAAATGCAGTTCACGTTACATCCATATAGTTGTGTAAGTAGATAAAGAACATACAGGCACTGCTGCAGCCACTTGAGCATATTAGATCAATCACTTAAATAGCATAAAACATTATTCAAGTATTTATTTGAATGCTAATCACATTATTACTCAAATGCACATCACATGGTACAATCAGACAAGATGTGTTTCACACAGAAGAGGAGGCTTTCTGTAGGGATCTATGTGCTATCCAGTTGCTAAGCAACCCAGCGAGCACTGATGCAGTTATGGTGTTTCGAAGGCTATGTGCAAAAGCTCATTGAAATAACCACTGCCACTACTGTGGCATCATCTGTGGGACAGAGGAGCAGACATTCGGATGTATAGGCCCATGTGTGAACCATACTTCCAAATGCTAACATGCTAACATGTAATTAGGGTTCAGTGAGGTGATGGGCCTGGAATACCTTTTGAATGATGTGTGTTCTCTTTGTCAGTGTTTTAACAGAGGCAAACTTGTTTTCCCACTGCACAATAATAAACGTATTTAGCCTCCCTTGCATTTTAGAGAGACTGAACTCACTGCTATGGTTACACTTTGAATCACCATATTGTCTCAGCTTGTTTTCAAACCTTACCACGGTCTTGTTATCTTTGTAAGTGTCTTAACAGAGACAAACTTGTTTTGCCACTGCATAGTAATTAACTTAGTTGGCCTCCCATGTATTTTAGAGAGGACTGAACTTACTGCTATGGCTACACTTTGAATCACCCTGCCTCACCTCATCACCATCATCATCATCATCATCATCATGACAATAATATAGTGTAACACAATCTGGCAAGCTTTGAAATAGAACAAACAGAATAGGACAAACGTACTGTAACTTACTACTGTACACACCAAGTATGAAGAGAGTTTGATAACACTTTCTTTGGATAGTCCATCTCTAGATGCTCTACAGACCGTCTACAGACTATCAGTGACATTTCAACTATCTACTAACGCTAACCTTTATCCTAACCCTAACCCTAACCTTAGCAAGCAGTTGCTTCTCAACAGATAGTTTGTTGATAGCATGACCATCTGTAGAGCATCTACAGACGAACAATCTGGACTATCCAAATAAAGTGAGTGACTGAGAGTGGAGAGTTTGTATTGATCGTCTGTGCTAGAGAGCCAGCCACTCTGTCAGTGGTGCTGGACTGATTGATATTGAGGTCAAACCAGCAACTATTTGGGTTTTCTCTGTATCGTGAACTTAATTGGTGATGAAAAAGTACACATTTGTACAAAAAAAAGTGTTAAAACAGCTAATCTATAACGGTGGACAGCGCATCGTCAGGCGTGTCAATAGCTGACGCCGATCTTAATCAGTAGCAAGCCTTTATACACTTAAACAGCCTTAATCCACGGCAATATGCCTGGAAACATTTAATTCACTTTTATTCTCTGCCTCTATATTTACATTTTAAAAGTTAATTATATTTGTTGCATGAATAATTTAATTCAAATATACAGTGTTGTAGAGAGCATGATGTTGAATATGTATTTTTGTTATAATTTCATTGAATTAATTAATTTCCTGTGTGATTGTAAAAAGACAAACTTAAAATGCATTCTTAAAGAGAAAAAGGGAGAGAGCGAGAGAGAGAATTGCATCTCACTGAAGCCAAGGCACTTCTTTTTGCTGACTCAATGAACACAGCCAAGCCTGCTGTTTGGAAATGCAACACTGCAATGGATTGATGGCAACACCCTTTTACCTTGTAAATATCACACATTTTGGTTGTTGAATCTCAAAATTGTATATGTCAAACATTTTCAACAATTGTTCTATTACATTTATTAGTTGCTTACTAGTGTATGTGTTGGTATATGGTTAGGGCTGGCATACAGTATACACAAAAAGTAAAGATTCTTGTATATTCCACAATATCTTGCAAGAAGATGATTAGTTCATTGATATTGTTCCTGAACCAACAGAAAACGGGATGAAAAGGTGGAAAATAGCTAGAGATTTCCCTTTAATTTCCTTTTCAGACAACCCTTAGCTATAGGTCTTCACCAGGGTGGGTTGTGTCAGACGAAGATCGAGGGTCAGCTTAGCTGGAGCGCTAGCTAGCTGTGGGGAGAGAGACGGAGCGTCTCAGACAGTGTGCCAGATGAGTCCCCCTTAGCACAGTCTCTGAGGGACACAAAATCGACACCTCTGTCCACTTGCCTTTCCCCCCAAAGCCCATCCATGCATGCTGGAACCCTAGTCCCCGGGGTCACCTGAACACAGGACCTGGCTCTAATTGGCTTCTGTGGAAGGCCATCCAAGCCCCTGAGATGTGTGTTCTCCCTGCTCCTTTTTTCCTTTCGCTCACATGTTGCATAACGCATGCAAGTTATTGGGTCACCCTTACTCCTCTGATATAAATAGTATCACATGCTTAATGCATTGCTGCCTCCCAGTCACTATTTTGCTCTTCTTCTCTAGCTATGGGCAGCAGGTAGCCTAGTGGTTAGAGAGTTGGGCCAGTAACCCAAAGGTCGATGTTTCCTTGAGCAAGGCACTTAACCCTAATTGCTTCACAGGGCCGTACTACTGTGGCTGACCCTGTAAAGCAACACATTTCCCTGCACCTATACGCTGAATGTGACATGCCTGGGCACGATGACATACATAAAACCACGTTGCACTTCTCTCTCAACATCTCCCTTACTGTGGTGGGTTCATCTATGAACTATGAAATTGCAATGTTTCTGCAGGATTACCTGTGGTGACAGTCACAATAGAAAAAGGTCAGATGGTGAAAGAAACCAACAATGTATAGCAGCGATTGATTCAGCACCATGGACAGCGTCAGAATGGGAATCCCGAAGTTCAGCACCAGAAGACAATGGTCAGCAACCATCTAGGTGCAGCCGAGAATCCCTGGAAATAAATACAGGACTAGGCTACATCTACATCCAGCTAAATCTTATCCTTTACAGAGAGGTCCTTTGGTTATGCTTGATAAATGATAGTGGGCATTTCTATTAGTTAAAAAATGTAATCATGTCCCTCTCTTTCCTACAAACAGCATAGACTAACTTTAGGTAATGCGCTCATTCAAACCACTCAGTGATTGCTGTGACATATCTGATTTGGGAGGGTCATATCGGTCCAATAGTGGGATAGGGAGGGTGACAGTGTTGGGCGAAGGGCTCCAGTCCATCTCCCCTGGACCACCAATTGTCTTCCTGTTTTCACCCTCCATAGGGAACAGAGAGTTCCAGCAGACCTCCAGGGAGCAACAGGGCTTTAAAATTACTGCCTTTTCTCATGTTACACCTGACAACGACTGCCTGGGCTAAAGGAAGAAAGGAATGTGAAAATCAATGGTTGTTGATGATGTATGCTCTGGGCTTTCTGCTAAGAGTACCATCTCACTGATGAGTTTCTACATGCACTCACTCACACTGCTACTCTCTCCCTGGTCACTGTCGCAAGGCCTGATCAAACAGGAGGGGTTCAGTTCACTATATTTAGCTAAAACACAAATCGTAATGGCCAGTAACAAACTGTGTGTCGTACGATAGGCAAGCAGGTGAATCCCCCCTGACATGATGCTGTTCTCAAGGGGAGTTCATTGTAACTGTAACCCTCATATTTGCTTTGAAGACGTTCAGAATCCGGTCATTTGTTTGAGTGCTACAGTATATGCAATGGTATAGCAAAAGGTATAGTGCGAATAAAGAGGAACTGAAGCAACATGAATATAGAGAGAATTACTTTAGACTTCACAACAACATGACAATTCACAATAAACGACCACAGTGACACATTTCCACAGTGTATCGTAACAGTGTTATATAATACATGCTATGGGATGCTACTTGGGACGTCAAGCGTCATGTACAGTACTGTGAATAGTCTTAACGAGCCAAACAATGTAACTCACGGTTTGGGGGTTCCCATCCGTGTGGATCCACAACTGCCATTAAAAGCTGTGTTTACAGATGAGGGCATTTCAACACAGCCAATTAAGCCACACAATTGGATTACATATAGTTCTAGTCTGTACGTACTTACTGTCATTATGTTAGGCTTATATTGGTCAGAGAGAGAGAGAGAGAGAGAGAGAGAGAGAGAGAGAGAGAGAGTTAAGGGGCGGATGAATAAGAAATACAGTAGATCTGAACCAAAATGGATGAGCTAATCTTGACAAAGCATAAACAGAAAGGGTAATGAACAAAACCAACTAACAGCAATGCTGGACGCAGCCAATCATGCGTTATGAGGCCTTTGGATCCCACAGCATTAGTTTGTTCAACTACCATGCTATCTCACTAATTTCAATAGGCTCCAAATGGCAGCAGAAAAACCATGCAGTCATTAAAAGGGTAATGAGTGTGTACTATTTTGCCCAAATAAATACTGGAACAGCAATGATGCCAATAAATTGCAATGTACATACAGTGCCTTCGGTTAGTATTCAGACCCCTTGACTTTTTCCACATTTAGTTACGTTACAGCATTATTTTTCCTCATCAATCTACACACCGTACCCCATAATGACAAAGCAACAAAAAAAAAACAGTTAAAAAAAAATTACTTTGCTAAATAAAAAACGGAAATATCAAATTGACATAAGTATTCAGACCATTTACTCAGTGCTTTGTTGAAGCACCTTTGGCACTGATTACAGCCTCGAGTCTTCTTGGGTATAATGCTACAAGCTTGGACCACCTGTATTTGGGGAATTTCTCCCATTCAGATCCTCTCAATCTCTGTCAGATTGGATGGGGAATGTTCTATGCTGCACAGCAATTTTCAGGTCTCTCCAGATATGTTCTATCAGGTTCAAGTCCTGGCGCTGGCTAGGCCACTCAAGGACATGACCTCATGGCTTGGTTTTTGCTCTGACATAAACTGTCAACTTTGGGACCTTATATAAACAGGTGTGTGCCTTCCCAGCTCATGTCCAATCAATTGAATTTACAATTGGTTGACTCCAATCAAGTTGTAGAAACATATCAAGGATGATCAATGGAAACAGGATGCAACTGAGCTCAATTTCGAGTCCCATAGCAAAGGGTCTGAATACATATGTAAATAAGGTATTTCTGTCGTAATATTTCATTTGCAAAAATTTATAAAAACCTGTTTTTGCTTTGTCATTACGGTGAATTGTGTGTAGATTTCCGAGGATGTTTTTTTTTATTAATCCATTGTAGAATAAGGCTGTAACGTAACAAAATATGGAAAAAGCCAAGGGGTCTGAAAACCTTCTGAAGGCACTATAGAAGAGCTCCAGTTTGTGCTGATGCTGTCACTACTCACTCTTCCCCACATCCCACAACACGCTGTACTCCCATATAGAACCACCTCCCTCCAGAACCCACGCTGTACTCCAAGATAGAACCACTACCCTCCAGACACCACGTTGTACTCCCCATATAGAACCACCTTCCTCCAGAACCCATGCTGTACTCCCCATATAGAACCATCTCCCTCCAGAACCCACGCTGTACTCCAAGATAGAACCACTACTAGAACCCTCCAGACACCACGTTGTACTCCCCATATAGAACCACCTTCCTCCAGAACCCATGCTGTACTCCCCATATAGAACCACCTCCCTCCAGAACCCATGCTGTACTCCCCATATAGAACCATCTCCCTCCAGAACCCATGCTGTACTCCCATATAGAACCATCTCCCTCCAGAACCCATGCTGTACTCCCCATATAGAACCACCTCCCTCCAGAACCCACGCTGTACTCCAAGATAGAACCACTACCCTCCAGACACCACGTTGTACTCCCCATATAGAACCACCTTCCTCCAGAACCCATGCTGTACTCCCCATATCCAGAACCATCTAGAACCCTCCAGAACCCATGCTGTACTCCCCCCATATAGAACCATCTCCCTCCAGAACCCACGCTGTACTCCAAGATAGAACCATCTCCCTCCAGAGCCCATGCTGTACTCCCCATATAGAACCATCTCCCTCCAGACACAATGCTGTACTCCCCATATAGAACCACCTCCCTCCAGAACCCACGCTGTACTACCAATATAGAACCACCTCCCTCCAGACACCACACTGTACTCCCCATATAGAACCACTACCCTCCAGACATCCCACTGTACTACCAATATAGAACCAACTCCTTCCAGACACCACACTGTTAAACTGTACTTGCCCATACCTGACCAGCTCCTTCCAGAAAGCTTACTACCTGACCTTAAACACACAGCTGTCCTCTGAGCCAGGACACTACACATCTCACTGCATCATGTGATGTGACCTACTCCAGAAGTTAGCTGGGACATGGCCATGTGGCTCCGCCTTACACTTGATTCATGTTAGTGACAGAGAATGTGTAAGACAATCCAAACGTGCAGAATGTATTGTCTGTGTTATCTTCCCTATACTCAACCCTGTTCCCTCTCAATTTATTAACCTTTCGTTATACAGACATGGCATCCATTAATTCAAAACACATGAATAATTAAGTATTTGTAAAGGGCAAACAAAAGGTTAATCTTTGCAATGGTCTATCATTATTGAACCATATTCAGAGAAGTCATTGTTGTGTCGATGGGGTATATTTTGTGCACAAGTCAAGTCATGTTGCTTCATACACTAGCACATATGCGCAAGCAGGCACATGCAGGCTCAAGTGCAAAATCACATGTTCACACACATACACACCTATTGTATACACACACACACACACACACACACACACACACACACACACACATGTAAGAGTGGCTACTGAGCCAGATGAACAGGCAGGGGACTGATGTCTGTGAAACCTCAGGTGTTGTGTTCACTTACGCCCCCATGTCTTAAGCAATCTGCTGGGTAATCATCAGTGAGGTGTCAGGTGTGTGTGTGTGTGTACATACCTATCTGCTTGGGTGCCTGTGTTTTGTGTGTATTTCTCTCTCTCTCTCCCAGTCTCTCCTCCCTTACTCCTCTCTCACCTCTCTCTCTCTCTCCCAGTCTCTCCTATCTTACTCCTCTCTCACCTCTCTCTCTCTCCTAGTCTCTCCTCTCTTACTCCTCTCTCACCTCTCTCTCACCTCTCTCTCTCTCCCAGTCTCTCCTCTTTTACTCCTCTCTCCTCTTTCTTTCTCTCTCTCCTCTCTCTCTCTCTCTTCTTTATCTCCTCTCTCTCTCACCTCTCTCTCACTCTCTGTCTCTCTCACCTCTTTCTCTCTTTCTCTCTCTCTCTTTCTCCTCTCTCTCTCATCTTTCTCATCTTTCTCTCTCTCTCTCTCCTCTTTCTCTCCTTTCTCTCCTCTCTCTCTCCCAGTCTCTCCTCTCTTACTCCTCCCTCCTCTCTCTCTCTCCTCTCTCTCTGTCTCCCCTCTCTCTCTCTCCTCTCTTCTCTCTCCGTTTCTCCTCTCTCTCTGTCCCTCCTCTCTCTCTATCTCTCTCACTCTCTCTCTCTCTCTCACCTCTCCCTCGCTCTCTCTCTCTCTCTCTCTCTGTCTCTCCTCTTTCTCTCCTTTCTCTCCTCTCTCTCTCTTTCTCTTTGACAAGCTGCACTTCAGCCAGCACTTTGTTTATTATACATTTTGAGCCAATCTCTATCTATCTGTGATGTGGACCCGTCTTAAAGAGGCAAAGGGCTACATCAGGACATTCTCTTAACCCTCTATTCACAGCTGGCATGTTTAACACAGTGTTAGTCTTGATGCACATTTTACCTGGATGGATCATGGGAAATTAAGACCATTCTAATGGATTTTCTTTCCTTTAAATGTAGACTCAATACACACCTAACAGGCTCTCTTTCTAGCTAGTTTGAATTTGAATAAATTCATCAAGGCTTGTCTATACTAATATCATGTAAATTCATGAAAACTACAGAAGTCAGCAAAATGTGCCATGACCAAAAATAAAGCCTGCACGGATTTACTATCATGTATCAAATGTGAGAAGGCTTCCGTAAATAGAAGCATCCCTGCCTGTTTGCCTATATGTATTCTACGTGGGATTTCTGCGCGGAACCCCTGCGAGAAAGGGTTAATGAATTCCTCTCACAGATATATATTGCCATGGAAACAGCAGCGTGACTGCTTGCAGCTTGTATTTGGTACACAGAGGAGGAAAAAAAACAATGGTGCTGGAGGTATTTTGAAATTCAGTGAGCAGAGGCTTTCCAGCATACATAGCTGCATTTAAAAGCATTACCACAAAGAGTGAGGAGTATCCACCTTGCAGCCCCCCCACCCCATCCCCATGTCCTCCTCCCCACTCTCCATCTCTGTCTCTTTCAGATTCAGAGGAGTGCGACTGGGACTGGGGCTGCATGTGGGGATAACCATGGAGATATGAGGTCCAGGCAGTGGAGAAGTAGGGGGGGACATAATGCTTTGCTCTATATTCTGTGGGCTTACTATACACTGTGGATTTACAGCGTTCATACACACAACCTATAATAACAGAATACTTGATGGATTCATTCCTTCACGGGATATGGATGAGACGTTACGGAATGTGCCTGGGAGTCAGAGTGAGTGAAGAGGGGAGGAGAGATAGAAGGTTGTGATGACGTTTACACACATCCCTTCTCTGACACACACACACACACACACATACACATACACACACACACACACACACACACACACACACACACACACACACACACACATACACACACACACACACACACACACACACACACACACACACACACACACACACACACACACACACACACACACACACACACACACACACACACACACACACACACACACACAAGCACGTTTGTTATTCTTTACTTTGATGGATAGTCCTAACGGTTCCATTATCAATGAACAATAGTGGCTAGCTACATAAATCTAATCGGGGTAAAAAAAAAGAGTCCAGAGTTTGTGTTTTGAAAGTCTGTATTGTGTGTTTTGTGTGCCATAAACTGCCATACATCTCATAAAGCAAATTCAAAAGAGCCATAGGACAGTAATATGGAGATGCAAGATAGACCTGCACATAACCATCTAACCTGGTACCCTCTCTAAGCAGAATAACATGTTTTTTCTTTGCCATTAAGTACTCTCCATGCCAATGGCAAGTAAATAATATCTAGTGCTGCCCAAATGTACTTTTATGCTTCCGTCTGCAAATCTGGTCCTATAGGTTTTACAACATTCACCATCGCTACAGAACGTAGAAACTGCAGTGATAAATGGATTTGGATTCATACATATTTTGAGATGCATTTGAAAGCTTTTTTAGGTCCATAGGGACTAGTACTGTCTGGCAAAGCATGGGTTTGTGGGTGAGAGAGCGGGGACAGAGCACAGTGTGTTCTGTGTAAAAACCATTCCCTCTGGTGACTCACAGCACTCCATAGAGGGGCTTTCTGTCCATAAGTGAAGACTAAAAGGGCCTGCTCACCTCTCTAACCCCTCCTATTCCAACCCTGACCCAGGGAATTCACTCTACAGCTCAACCACATTCCTAACCTTCCACCTGATTCTTTGGGAAAATGAAGCCTGCTCTACCTATGTCAAAATGAGGAGGTGTGAACACACACACACACACACACACACACACACACACACACACACACAAACAGAGAAATAACACAAAGGACTTAGCTATCATGTTTGTTGTTCTTCTCTCTTTCTTTAGAAAAAAAGTATCAAATATCGATTGCAATCAGCAAAGAAATGTCGCAATTTCACTGTGGATCAGTCGATTCATGACTTGAGCCTAGGCCAGCATGTCAGCTGTGAAATGCTCCATTCTATCCGTTTCTGAGCCGTGTCAGCAGAGGTTAATTAGGAAGGGATGGATTTTAGCATCTGCCTCCAACACACATGGGGGCATAATTACAGAGCTGCAAGCAGGCCACAATGGGTTAATCATTCGCTAGAGTTCCTTTTGGGATCCCATCCTCATGTGGGAATTTCTAATTGACGAGATCGCTCAACTCTACCCTGTGTTACACGATTAGGTGGCTATTGTGGATCATTGCGGAGGTGCTGTGAATAGAGTTGTGCAGCAAACGAGAGAGATACTCTGTGACATTGTCGGGCAGGCAGAGTATAATGTGATGACCACTAGCCATTATCACAGGGGCCAGAGAAAACAGGGGACCAGAGGTTCCTCCTGTTTGTCTGTAGAGACAGCAGACAGTTTACTGTAGGTTGTAGAGGCCATACAGCCGCTCGTACTGTGATGATGATATATGACTGTGCTTCATGTGTGAAAACCTTTATGGGACAGTTGGGGGATGGTCGGTATGGGAAGGTAGAGGTAGGATATGGTCTCAGCACAATGAACAGTTGTTCATTTGATGTCTGGCGGTGCTACAGTAGTGCCTTTTGTTTATGGTCATGATACAGTAGGAGAGGGACATTGCATAGTTACAGGTATGTGTGGAATGAAGACCAGCATGCATCACCCGATCAGACATCTGTTGTGGTGGACACGGTCATCCCTCAGGGCAGGCATCCCTCAGGGCAGGCATCCCTCAGGGCAGGCATCCCTCAGGGCAGGCATCCTTGGTCACAGAGGTCAACAGGAATCACACTCACCATCATACAATATATATTCACAAACATTGTAGTGATTGTAAAATGATTTAGGACAAGATCATTAGGATGGAATCAAATATCAGAGGCGGAGGAAGGGTGACTTCATTGTCCTAGCCATACATTTTAAACGGACACTTAAACCCTTTAGTAGCTATTTACCAAAAGCAGCCTTGTGTTTTTTAAATTCATGAATCACCTTGCCCAGCAAGGCGACCTCAATACAAAAGGAATCTTATCATGTGTTATGACTTCGCCAGAAATCGTAGATCAGGACAATATTCTATTTTCTTCCAGGAAGGCTGTTGGAAATAGCCATCATCATAAAATATCCATCTGGACTTATTTGTTGGTAGATGACTGACAGCATATTGAAATATAATTTGACATATGCCCAAATGCGCTGTATGTCTAGATTTGAGACTTGGTCTTTTATAACAAGGGCAGATGAATGTAAACATTCTATATGGCAGGAGTCCAGTAATCAGTGCTTTACTATAGAAGGCAAAGCTCCCATTTTATGGTTAAATCAGGATGATACAGACACCATTGGTCTCAAATATAATGTCCTCTCCTACAGTAATGCACAATAACTTTGCTTTATGGCTGAATCAACATGGGTATTGAAAAAAAGGACAGCAAATGTGTCATTCCAAGGTCACCATGTCTACATTGAGACTGCTCCATTGGTGCACTAGACATGAGATCAGAGTGTGAAGAGTGTAAAACAATCAATCCTGTGGAGCATCTCCTTTTATCGTTGCAAAGCACAACCCTGTACATCCATCCACGCATCTGCTTCCACTGTGAGCTCAGTTATATTTGGAGATGTTTCTCAGGGATGACACACTTTTCACATTTCTCCTCAGGCACTGTGGATATGGGGGTGGGGGTGTGAGGTGGAGGGGCAAGGGCTATTCACCAAGGCTAGTCTAGGTGGACAGCAGAACGGTCAGAGCCACTGTGTTCACCCCTGTGCCGCTACAATGTCTGTTTTGTCAGAAAGGCTCCTAAATGAATTGAGATTGATGTGATTTTAACCTGGCCTATCTACTGTACCGTCTATGCCTCATTGGCCACGTTCATCGCAGTTGGATCAATACATTGATGGGGGGGGGGGTAGATTGGGGGAGGTGGCAGTTAAACAGGCCTCCTTTTCTCCCATAATACCTGATGACTGATGATTCATTAATTTGACAGGCCATGCAGAGCACGGCTGGATTACACAAAACAATCACAGTCTGTGTTGGGCACAGCTAGCATACCGATGAGGAGGGAGTGTATTAAAAAAAAGATTGGTGGAAGGATCTTCCTTAAAACAGCCCTCAAGTGCAGGGTAAAACGACAACAAAGAATGTGAATGAGCGACATAATCAAACTAACGGCTCTCCAAATGTTGACCCACAGTGTTCACATAGCGATGATGATGGGATTGAAATCCTACTAGAAACAGTTTAGATGACTAATAACGACATCCTCTCATAATGCCATGCACCGGAGCAGATGGAATTTCTTAATCCATCTATGTATTTCTATATAGGTGTGATATTCAGTGATTATTGGAGGAGGAATAGAAGGCAAGTCCACGCCTGCTCAGTGATCACACTGTGCCTAAGAGTCGTTCTAGCAGAATACAGGAGGATTCTATGCGCATCCTTCCCCCTACATTTCATACAGTCTTGTCCTATGATGGTTTCACTATCATTTCTAGCTAGCTACATTTCAGTCAGTGATCCTCCGCAATGCTGTGGTGAATGGATAAACTAGCTATAAGTTGAACATGACTGAAAATGAATTAGTTGCCAGTTGTCGTTGCCCATGGTGAAATCATAGCTAACCAGCTGGCTTCTGAAGCCTAATGTGCCCATGGTGAAATCATAGCTAACCATCTGGCTTCTGAAGCCTAATGTGCCCATGGTGAAATCATAGCTAACCAGCTGGCTTCTGAAGCCTAATGTGCCCATGGTGAAATCATAGCTAACCAGCTGGCTTCTGAAGCCTAATGTGCCCATGAACTCTTTGTATGTGTGCTAACAGGAATTAGCTGGCTAGCATTTTATTAGAAAATGGCTGAGATTACTCAAAACCTCAATTAGCTAGCAAGCCAGCATACTCTAGGTGGTTATGTGAGTAAGGTGCTGGAATGATATAGTAGCAGGGCAAATGTGCCTCAATTATGTGTAATTTCAGTGCCTCTTCCAATTTTGGGCTGATCATGCTTAGCCTAATGTACCTATACGTTCTGAGTCTAGCTAGCTTGCTAGCGTCATAACTTGCCATTTAACATAGGCCAGCTGAGCTGTTGTATTAGAAAAAGTCTGAGATGACCCAAAACCTCAACGCAGCTAGCAAAGCTCGCATCTGCAGCGATGCAAGGGAATGTTTATATTAGTCTTTTAACTTTAAGATAAATGACATTGAAGTTTGCGGTTACAGATGCAAAGCGAGGGATACATGTCCACCATGTGTTTTGTATTTGTAACTCAGAGCCCGGAGTTGGCGTGTGCAAGAAGCCTGTATGCCAACTCCCGGTTCTGAGTGACAAAAACAAAAAACAAAGTGGACATTTCCCTTGCCTAGTACCTGTAACCAATAGTCACCACCAACTTTTCTCACTGCAAGTTGTCTCACAGAAGTGAAATGGAACAGGAGACGGAGTGGAGGAGGCAGGCAGGCACACCAGTGTCCAAGTCCAGCAGAGCAGCACTGGGGTCCTAGGTGAGAGTGACAGTGACACCCTGCCAGGCTTTGCTATGAGAGGCCGAGGTGAGACGTTTCGATGTATAGACTGTATGGAGTCCTCTGAGAGTCCTCGACACACACTGGCCCATCAAGAGATCTGCCACATTAATCTTACTGCTGCTTTGTCCGGGGACTCTGGCACCTTGCAAAAGGTCAACGTTTAAAGTCCCCAAGATAAATCATTCTGCATAATATTGCAATGAAAATAGAAAGGGGGGATGAGGGTGGAGAGGCCTAGGATAGGGGGTAGTTTAGTCACTGTTCATGTTACACAGGCATGTGGGAAATGACACGCGTTTCCCCCATGTTTTGACTTACAGTAGGTGTTGGATTTTTGGGAGAGGGAGAGAATGGGGATGGGGAAATTCTCTGTGAAGAGCTAAAAGCACACTAAGGCGATCTCAGGGGTCTTAATTCAACATAACCATAGAGTATATAAACCATATAGTCTTGTGATATTAAACATTTTGACCAATCAATCTGTTCTTTGAACTGCGGTATTCAGGAAAGCGACGAAACATTGGCTGCTCTATGTGCTTTGTTTTGCCTTTCTGTTGAGTCATTACTTTTCATAAAGGCAATGTAGCCTATTAAACAGTGGCTGCTCTATGTGCTTTGTTTTGCCTTTCTGTTGAGTCATTACTTTTCATAAAGGCAATGTAGCCTATTAAACAGTGGCTGCTCTATGTGCTTTGTTTTGCCTTTCTGTTGAGTCATTACTTTTCATAAAGGCAATGTAGCCTATTAAACAGTGGCTGCTCTATGTGCTTTGTTTTGCCTTTCTGTTGAGTCATTACTTTTCATAAAGGCAATATAGCCTATTAAACAGTGGCTGCTCTATGTGCTTTGTTTTGCCTTTCTGTTGAGTCATTACTTTTCATAAAGGCAATGTAGCCTATTAAACAGCGTGGACACATCGAGAGCTTGGGACTATGAGGTTCTATCAGCAAAAAGATGATTCTGAGATAATTGGCATTAAAATTCCGAACCCTCATTGGTTTGAATGGTGTCAGCGATATTATATACAGTAGGTAGAGGACATGGAACAGAACAAGGCTACGTCAATAACTCAATTTTGACAAAAATGCAGAGAGAACCTTATAGTCCCAAGCTCTCGATATCTGACTGCTTCTATTGCATACATTTGAATCTCAAATGTTAAAAAAAATGCGTAGAACTTTAATCATACAGATTCTTACATGTTTGATTTGTAGCCATAGCAGTGATCATAGTATTTTAGAGTGGCAATCTTTGGTATGCATGAACCCAATGGTTCAATTCAAGCAGCGTCTTAGATTCTCTGCAATTACGAAGTACTAAAGTACAGGACCTCTAGAGATTACTGAGTTCCTATTACCTAAAAAAAAAAAATGCAGGAAAGAGATGCTGTGGTACCTCCAGCTAGATGTTCCTAGTTTATTAGGATGTAGGGCCTAATGTTGCATTCCTTTTGGTTTGTCGTCCCCAGGGATCTCCTGTTTGAGTCAAGTATAGATGCATTTGGGAGCCAGCCTTCAATCAGGTTTTCCAGTATTCAGCTCATACTGTTACGAAATCAAATAACAATATGTTGCAGATAGGAATCACTGATTTGGAAAATAATCTCTGTATGAATGTCACCATATATTTTGGAACAAGAACTTGGACTGAGAGGTTTTCTGGTTTTAAATGGCTCATGGGATTGTAATGCAGGAGGACATAATGTTCTGAGAACCATCTGTCTCTTAGAGCTTGGTGAGAGCGTGGTTGTCCTATGCTTATTTTGCGTACAACCTTCCCACAACATTCTGGGAATGGCACAGGATACCCAGCTAGCAAATAACGTTCTGAGAACCATATGTTTCTTTGTGGGAATTTCAGTACTTCAGCATAACTTTTCCTACAGGTTTCCTCATGGTTCAATTTAAAGTCATGTTCTTAAACTTTCCATAAAAACCACAAGAAAACATTAGTATTGTTCAAAGAATGTTCGAATAAAGGTATTTAAAAACATTCCATTCTCAGCATCAACAAAATTCTATCTATACTCTATCTCAGGGCTCTCTAACCCTGTTCCTGGAGAGCTACCATCCTGTACAGTAGGTTTTCACTCCAACCATGATCTAGCTGACCTGATTCTAATAATTAGCTGGTTGATAAGCTGAACCAGGTAGCCCTCCAGGACAGGATTGGAGACCCCTGATCTATCTGATTAAGTGTGTTCAGGTGTGTTGGCCGCCTCAACTAATTGGCCACACCTTATCTTAATGAGTGCTTGTTTCTTTGAAATGGGGTCTGTTTGAATACACTAAAATGAACAGCTTTGTAAGAGCATCGATAGAAAACAGAAGCTCATAGGTTTGAATCTCGCTGACGCCGTGCCACAATAAAAAAAAACGTGTTTGCATGATTAATGCCTAAGAAATGAATTTGTGTTCATCTGTGCTTCGAGTTCAAAACAGTTAACCCAAACTAAGCTTTTTGTTTTAGCTAGTTTTTTTTTGGTTATGGAGTAGATTAGCTTTAATATTGCAGACAGATTGTGTCTTCTATCAATGGAACTGTCTGCATCATTTCCCAATCCCCCATATATATATGTGACTCGTTTCAGGAAACTAGGCGTATGTCGTACGTCACTTCACAGGAGAGCCATTTGAACGTAAACATTTATTTTTGATCAAAATGCATTTTTTGGCGGAAACGCCTTCTGGAACATGTCATGTGCCTTATCAACAAATGTGTATTCCATCCATAAATACGAATAGAATTGTTAAATTACGAGCCTAGTTGGTTTAGCCATGGAAAAAGAGAGGAACCTTCCCACTAGCCATGATTGGCTGAGATAATGGATGGTCTGGCCATGGCGGGAGATGCGTTTGGATTGGTCTGCCATGTAGCATGCTTCTGTCTATAACGTGAGCTGTTCACTATGTGTTGACAGTCCTTTCTACCGTGCCGTTTCTGAAAGATATACCGTTAGCCATCGAGGACTACAAAGGTTGAGCTACTTTTCTCAACAACATTGATGCCCTGAATTTAGCAGGCGCTATCGACAGATCAGTGTGAACCGGAGTGACTTGACACAACGCTGGCCAAACAAGATGTAGCTACAAACAAAACAGAGTTAAATGGTTCCAGTCTGCCTTGAAGCGTTCATACATGTATACGGGTAAGAGTCTAGCTACATTTTCAGATACAAGTTTCAAATTTTGTCAGAAAGTTGTTTTTATTGTTAGTTAGCTAGCAAATGTTAGCTTGCTAGCTCGCCAGCTAACGTTGTGTATGATCTGTGTAGTAATATTATTAGAATCAGAAATCTAGCTAACATTGAACCCAGATTATTATCTTTAGCTACCTGCAGATTCATACTACAGCTATGCCAATGTTTGTATTGGTAGTAGTATGGGATTATGTTGGTTCATTGTTTAGCTAGCTAGCTACATGTCTAAACAAAAGACTCCACTTCGGCCGGATTATTACATGACCCATCAAATTAGCCAGGTGTGTCTGGGGGTGATTACGACCATCTATTGTAATTCATGAACATGTATACATGTCTAGACAATAGTGACCCATCCACTTAGCTAGATGTGGCTGGGGGGTGGTTATAGTATTTCCTTCACATGACCCCCCCACACACACATACACACACGAGAGAGAGATTCCTCTGAGATGTTCAGTTGAATTAGTCTTGAAGCCTGATTATTCATTCTTCCGTAATGCAGCCTTCAGTGGCCACTAAATTAGTTGCAGCACTTTCCCTACGGCTTATTTTTGCTTTACTTGGTATATAAACTCCTATATATACAGTTGAAGTGGAAGTTTACATACACCTTAGCCAAATACATTTAAACTCAGTTTTTCACAATTCCCTGTCTTAGGTCAGTTAGGATCACCACTTTATTTTAAGAATGTGAAATGTCAGCATAATAGTAGAGATAATGATTTATTTCAGCTTTTATTTCTTTCATCACATTCCCAGTGGGTCAGAAGTTTACATACACCCAATTAGTATTTGGTAGCATTGCCTTTAAATGGTTTAACTTGGATCAAACGATTTTAGGTAACCTTCCACAAGCTTCCCACAATAAGTTGTCTGAATTTTGGCCCATTCCTCCTGAAATAGCTGGTGTAACCGAGTCAGGTTTGTAGGCCTCCTTGCTCGCACAAACTTTCTATAGGATTGAGGTCAGGGCTTTGTGATGGCCACTCCAATACCTTGGACTTTGTTTTCCTTAAGCCATTTTGTCACAACTTTGGAAGTATGCTTGGGGTCATTGTCCATTTGGAACACCCATTTGCGACCAAGCTTTAACTTCCTGACTGATGTCTTGAGATGTTGCTTCAATATATCCACATAATTTTCCTTCCTCGTGAAGCCATCTCTTCTGTGAAGTGCACCAGTCCCTCTTGCCGCAAAGCACCCCCACAACATGATGCTGCCATCCCCGTGCTTCACAGTTGGGATGGTGTTTTTCGGCTTGCAAGCCTCCCCATTTTCCCTCCAAACATAACGATGGTCATTATGGCCAAACAGTTCTATTTTTGTTTCATCACACCAGAGGACATTTCTCTAAAAAGTATGATCTTTGTCCGCATGTGCAGTTGCAAACCGTAGTCTGGCTTTTTTATGGCGGTTTTGGAGCAGTTATTCCACCATAATTTGCAAATAAATTCATTAAAAATCCTACAATGTGATTTTCTGGATTTTATTTTCTCATTTTGTCTGTCATAGTTGAAGTGTACCTATGATGAAAATTACAGGCCTCTCACATCTTTTTAAGTGGGAGAACTTGCACAATTGGTGGCTGACTAAATACTTTTTTGCCCCACTGTATATAAACTGAGAGAGACATACTGTACAGAGAGGGAGCGACAGAGAGACAAAAATAGGAGAGACATATAGACAGTGAGAGACCAAGTACCGTAGGCTTAGCTCCTGTAAGCTCTAAAGGGGTGGGAGATCTTACTCATCCACAGCAGGACTATTATGAATTTCCGACAAGTCTGTTGTTCAGGCTGAAGATAGTCCTATGTCATTTCACATGCCACTCCTACCCTAACAGTGCTGATTTGTGCAGATGAGGACAATCCTAAGGGAGCCCTCTGCACACGCGCTCTATTCATTTCCAAACAGAGGTTACCTCAGCGACCAGGGGTCAGAGCCGTGTGCCCTTGCATAGCTCTCTATCCTTCTGGGGTGAGAGAAGCAACACAACATCCTGGGAAGACGTGTCACCCGTGTGATGTGTCAACGTGTGGATTTCTGTGATGTCCCCTGATGGATTTATTACAATATTCATATGACACATATGGCAAATGTGATTTTTGTGCAGTGAGTACATCCTATCAAAGCACAAGACGTTCATAGACGTCAGAGAAGATGATACACAACTGTATATGACCAAAAGTATGTGAACACCTGATCATCGAACACCTCATTCCATAATCATGGGCATTCATTTGGAGTTGGTCCCTCCTTTGCTGGTATAACAGCCTCCACTCTTATGGGAAGGCTTTCCATTCGAAGTTGGAACATTGCTGCAGGGATTGTCTTCCATTCAGCCACAAGAGCATTAGTGAGGTCGGACACTGATGTTGGGCTTGCAGTTGGCGTTCCAAATCATCCCAAAGGTGTTTGATGGGTTTGAGGTCAGGGCTCTGTGCAGGCCAGTCAAGTTCTTCCACACCAATCTCGACAAACCATTTTTGTATGGACCTCGCTTTGTGCATGGAGGTACAGAATTATCTAGAATGTCATTGTATGCTGTGGCGTTAAGATTTCCTTTCCCTGAAACTAAAAACAGCCCCAGAACATTATTCCTCCTCCACCAAATTTTACAGTTGGCACTAGGGTAGCGTTCTCCTAGCATCCGCCAAACCCAGATTCGTCCGTCGGACTGCCAGATGGTGAAGTATGACACATCACTCCACAGAACGCGTTTCCACTGCTCCAGAGTCCAATGACAGCGAGCTTTACACCACTCCAGCCGACGCTTAGCATTGCACATGGTGTTCTTAGGCTTGTGTGCGTTTTCTCAACCATGGAAACGCATTTCATGAAGCTCCCGATGAACATTTCTTGTGCTGACGTTGCTTCCAGAGGCAGTTTGGAACTCGGTAGTGAGTGTTAACTCGCTACGCACTTCAGCACTCGGCAGTCCCATTCGGTGAGCTTGTGTGGACTGCCACTTTGCAGCTGAGCCATTGTTGCTCCTAGACGTTTTCACTTCGCAATAACAGCACTTTCAGTTGACCGGGGCAGCTCTAGCAGGGCAGAAATTTGACGAACTGACTTATTGGAAAGATGGCATCCTATGACAGTGCAACTTTGAAATGAGCTCTTCAGTAAGGCCATTCTACTGCCAATGTTTGTCTATGGAGATTGCATGGTTGTGTGCTCGATTTCATACACCTGTCAGCAACGGGTGTGGCTGAAATAGCCAAATCCACAGTATACCTAGTCTACCTTCATGTTGTATGAAATTAAAATAATGCTTAATCCAATGTCGTTTATAAATCTTGTTTATGCCTGCATTTGTGTTTTGATGTGCTTTTATTCTGCAAGAAATTAGTAGAAGATTCATAGCAGTTTCTATTTGTCCTCTACATACCTGCCCTTGGTGGGGCAACTTGAGTGGAAACAGTGAGACTGAAAAGTATCCTGGGCCATCTGAGAGATGGCTCAAGTGATGTTTACAGAGTGGGAGAGAGAAGGGACACAGCCTCACATTGGTTCTATTTTCTCTTCAGGTAGAGGGCATCAGAACCCACTAAATCATTCCACACAAACTGCAGCACAGAAGTGACGCACAACTGTCTATCTCCACATTTATCATGCAATAAAAGCTGAGGGATGGTAAGCAAAGCCAAGAGAGGGGAAAAAGAAAGAATTGTACATTTCACGCCACATGGAATTTATCAATTTTGTCACATAGCAGTACATGAAGTGCTGTTCATTGGTCCAGTAGTTTGGTATCATTCCATTCTCCATCAAAGTCATTTCCCTGTTCAAAACAAGTCTATATGCCTCTCTGTCTGGTGCGTCAATGGTTTATAAAGTGCTGCCTAATAGAAGTTAGTTTCATGCGGGTTCAGCAGTAATGATTTTCTTGGTCTACTGACTTCTGTTCACAATGTCTTTAAAAAAATATGTTTTCCCCCGGAGCCAGGATGCATAATTTTTACAAAACTAATTTGTCCCCAAGCTGCTAACATACAGTATCTGCCTTGTCTTGCCGTTCTAAGTGCTGCGGGACAAGCAGGACCTGAAGGACAGGATTGATTTATGAATCTGCCTCCCTCTGCCCGGAGGTGTGGATAGACCACTCGTCACATCGCTTCTCATTGCCAATATTGATTGGACTGTAATTTCAGGATGGGCGGCTGTGACCTCAGACACTGTTACAGATTGCCTGACTGTCACTCACTCCAGTTTGGGGTCGTACCCCCTCACCAAAGCCCATAATGTCGGCCGCATGAGATGCACTCTGTGATTATTCAGGTGCATACTCTCTCTCTCTCTCTTTCTCTGGACAACAGACTGCAGCCACTTTGCTTTTATTGCATCGTGAATATGTTCTTTTGAAAGGTAGGCAAACACTGAATGCCAACACAATCTTTACACAATGGATTGAACACACATACTGTAGTCTCCCCACATCAAGTAACGTGCTGTAGTGTATACTACTGTCTAACTAACAGCAAATCAATCAAATACAAATAGCTGCCTTAGGTATAGATTCCACATAAGTCATTTTCTGTACAATATAACATATGGTTAGTACATAGACTGCAGTAGTCTCAAAAACCCAATTAGCTGTGAAACCCAACTGGCCAGCCAATGCCCCCAGATATGCTCTGAGAGATTCTTAGGGAGAACAGTGCTTGTTTCAACCTGGTTCAAGCAGAGGCTGGTTCTGTAAACCCTAGCAACCTCAGTTTAAAATGAAGATTTCTGGACATTTGTGTACTTTTGTGCACCATTATGTGTGTGTGTGCATGCATTTTTGTCTGTAATAGTTCTGGAAGCGTGACAGGTGTGGCAGGTGAAGCCGTTACCCACACAGCTGGCCATGCTGTGTCCACCTGCTCCCTCATTGGCAGGTGACGTGGTGAGGGCTGGCCGTCGCCATGGAGAACGGAAGGACAGTGACAGGGCCACCTGGCGGCATCCTGGAGGACCACAGGGAGAGCAGGAGGAGAGTGTTTAGTACCCCAGGAGTAGTGAGCTCCGTCAGCAGCACCTCGCCATCACATGGGAAGACTGGCACAGGATGCAACTGATAATTACCTTAATTAATTATCTCACTAGCTTTTAAAAGCCTGCACGTTCACTATTTTTACCACAGGACTCAGTGGTTTGCAGGCCCTGCGAGTGTGTGGGTGTGTGTATGTATGTGTGTGTGTGTGTGTGTGTATGTCTACACATGCAGTATAAGACTCAATGGTCCAGAGTTATTTCTGTCTTGTTTGCTAGCCTTTCATTTGAACGCCTCCTCTGAACCTCCCCCTCTAATGTGTCTATACAGTAATAGCTCCTGTGATTCTGTATGCATCAGTGTGGATGTGCTGTTGCGTTTCTAATGCTACACTGAAGCCTCTAGTTATACCATGTTTGTACTGCCAGTCAGCGGCCACAACGTGACTATCAGGATCCCCGCTAGCAGGTACACATACAGGCACTCATTCACTCACTCACTCACTCACTCACTCACTCACTCACTCACTCACTCACTCACTCACTCACTCACTCACTCACTCACTCACTCACTCACTCACTCACTCACTCACTCACTCACTCACTCACTCACCCACACGTATACACGTGCACACCCTCACGCACGCTCAGTAGATGGCAGACAACACAAGGACCAGTGGATGACTAATGGCCTAAGCACCAGCAGTAGAGTGACGTGCATGCTGAAGAGAATGCTCCTGACTAAACAAATATCCCGAGGAGGAAGTGGCATTACCTCCTCTCATAGATACGGTATCCAAGCAGAGACACGGTGGTGTACTGCACAGTGCATTTGATCCAATCCACGAGGATGCGGGTGAAAGAGAGGCACTGGATGCACAGTGGCATGTTTCTGCTGAGGGAGGAGGTGTCATGAGACACGGATGCGTCTAAAACCGAGGGAACCCCTGCACGAAGCACACAGAGATGTTCCGTTTCACAAAGGAAGGCCTCACACTGGTCGCAAAAATGCATGGCATCCAATCGGATCTTTTGAGTGAGGCGTGGGATAGCGCAGATTTACTCTACAACAGCATGCCCATTGGCTCAGAGAGGAAAAGACAGCTCAATCCCACCCTGGGGGGGAAGGGGGTGGTGAGGGGGAACACAGTATGGAGAGAGATGCAGGGGAAAGCATCATAAATGGAAAACGGTGTGGCAAAATACTGATCTCCACCAAAGTAACAATTCGAATGGACCAAGAAGGCATAGAAAGCGGGAAAAGAGGACCGTATATTAGACAGTTAAGGCTTATAATACAGTTGCCATGGAGATGAGCAAATCTCCCAAGCCTCGTCATCTCTCTGACTCCTCCCGTGAACACGGGGATAAAAATAGACGTGGGCAGAGAACAAAGAGCTATTTTTAAAAAAAAGAACTAATTAAGAAGAAAGGATTGGGTTGAAAAGGGGGGACACATGATGGGGGTGTGATGTGTATGGGAAGCGTGACACAGCCATGCTCTGCTTTAAAATGGCGGGTCAGTTTGAGTGACAGGAGCAGCCTGATTGTCTGGGCAAGGAAATTTCATCATTACCACTTCCATTTATTAAAGCAAAAGAGCTGTCTGGGTCTGGTTGGGGTAGCACTGCCTCCTGGGCCCCAGCTGGGCCCACACACACTGGGGTCTGGCTGGGGTAGCACTGCCTCCTGGGCCCCAGCTGGGCCCGCACACACTGGGGTCTGGCTGGGGTAGCACTGCCTCCTGGGCCCCAGCTGGGCCCACACACATTAAGATGGAAAGGTTGACTCAACTACTATATGGCACTGATATGGGTCTATACTCCTATAGCATAAACACAATCACTAAATGTATATAGTCCATGATGACTATAGTACGTAGCATATAGTCTCAAACACAGTATATAAAGGGTCATTATGCATAAGACTGTGACATAGACTGTATGAGCCTTCTTAAAGAAGTACTTAATTGATTTCAAAGTGTTTTTACTGGATTTCAAAGCCTAAATCACTCTGATTCAAAGGGCAGGATGAACATCGGCAGGTTTGAGTCCCTCCAGGAATTTGCTTTGACACCCCTGGTGCGGCTGATACACACTGAGTGTACAAAGTATCAGGACACCTTCCTAATATTGAGTTGGACCCCCTTGTTCCCTCAGAACAGCCTTAAATTGTTGGTGCTTGGACTCTACAAGGTGTTGAAAGCGTTCCACAGGGATGCTGGCCCATGTTGACTCCAATGCGTCCCACAGTTGTGTCAAGTTGGCTGGATGTCCTTTGGGTGGTGGACCATTCTTGATACACATAGGAAACTGTTGAGCGCGAAAAACCCAGCAGCGTTGCAGTTCTTGACACACTCAAACCGTTACACCTGGCACCTAGTACCATACCCCATTCAAAGGAGCTTAAATATTTAGTTTTGGTCATTGACCCTCTGAATGGCACACATACACAATCCATGTCTCAATTGTCTCAAGGCTTAAAAATCCTTCTTTAACCTGGCTCCTCCCCTTTCATCTCCACTGATTTGAAGTGGATTTAACAGGTGACATCAATAAGGGATCATCACGTTCACATGGATTCACCTGGTCAGTCTACGTCATGTTTCTAATGTTTTGTACACTCAGTGTATAGTAAGCTCACAAAACCCTCAGATAATGCCAGAAGCACACAGAAACGCTAGCCACATTCAATGACATTTTCGGTGGTATGACTCAAGCGCTTTACTTTTAATTTGTAATATTTAATCTAATATTCAGAATGTGAGATACAGCACTGGACAGTTACATAAAAACATACTGTACCGGCGAGTTTGAAGTATGATATAAAGTTGAAATCCCGCTGCCACGATGTAATATAATGTCAAATTCAGCAACATTCCCATAAAGTTCTCCTCACCCCTATGAAGCGGAATGCAGACGTGTTCATGTGAAAGGGCAGAGTCTTTGTATTCTGGGATTGGCTGGCGCAGGGGGGCTGAGGGGGACTCCTCTGAGGGCGCTGACCCGCCCTCTCAGAGTCACACAGAGTGGCAGCTGGCTCTGACTGACGGGACACTGCTAATGGGATGCCCAAACCCCTTCACTCATGTCCCCTTGCCAACCCCTCTCCCCTTCACTCCTGTCCCCCTGCCTACCCCCTCTCCCTTCCATTCCTGTCCCCCTGTCTACCCCCCTCACCTTCACTCCTGTCCCCTTGCATACCCCCTCCCCTTCACTCATGTCCCCTTGCCTACCCCCTCCCCTTCACTCCTATCCCTTGCCTACCCCCTCCCCTTCACTCATGTCCCCTTGTATACCCCCTCCCCTTCACTCCTATCCCCTTGTATACCCCCCTTCACTCCTATCCCCTTGTATACCCCCTCCCCTTCACTCATGTCCCCTTGCCTACCCCCTGTCACTCCTGTCCCCTTGCCTACCCCCCCTCCCCTTCACTCATGTCCCCTTGCCACCCCCTCCCCTTCACTCATGTCCCCTTGCCTACCCCCTCCCCTTCACTCATGTCACCTTGTATACCCCCTCCCCTTCACTCATGTCCCCTTGCCTACCCCCTCCCCTTCACTCATGTCCCCTTGCCTACCCCCTCCCCTTCACTCCTATCCCCTTGCCACCCCCTCCCCTTCACTCCTATCCCCTTGCCTACCCCCATGTCACTCCTGTCCCCTTGCCTACCCCCTCCCCTTCACTCATGTCCCCTTGCCACCCCCTCCCCTTCACTCCTGTCCCCTTGCCTACCCACCCCTGTCACTCCTATCCCCTTGCCTACCCCCTCCCCTCCACTCATGTCCCCTTGCCTACCCCCTCCCCTTCACTCCTATCCCCTTGCCTACCCCCTCCCCTCCACTCATGTCCCCTTGCCTACCCCCTCCCCTTCACTCCTGTCCCCTTGTATACCCCCCTTCACTCCTATCCCCTTGTATACCCCCTCCCCTTCACTCATGTCCCCTTGCCTACCCCCTGTCACTCCTGTACCCTTGCCTACCCCCCTCCCTTCACTCATGTCCCCTTGCCACCCCCTCCCCTTCACTCATGTCACCTTGTATACCCCCTCCCCTTCACTCATGTCCCCTTGCCTACCCCCCCTCCCCTTCACTCATGTCCCCTTGCCTACCCCCTCCCCTTCACTCCTATCCCCTTGCCTACCCCCTCCCCTTCACTCCTGTCCCCTTGCCTACCCCCTCCCCTTCACTCATGTCCCCTTGCCACCCCCTCCCCTTCACTCCTATCCCCCTGCCTACCCCCATGTCACTCCTGTCCCCTTGCCTACCCCCTCCCCTTCACTCATGTCCCCTTGCCACCCCCTCCCCTTCACTCCTGTCCCCTTGCCTACCCACCCCTGTCACTCCTATCCCCTTGCCTACCCCCTCCCCTCCACTCATGTCCCCTTGCCTACCCCCTCCCCTTCACTCCTATCCCCTTGCCTACCCCCCCCTCTACTCATGTCCCCTTGCCTACCCCCTCCCCTTCACTCATGTCCCCTTGCCTACCCCCTCACCTCCACTCATGTCCCCTTGCCTACCCCCTCCCCTTCACTCATGTCCCCTTGCCTACCCCCTCCCCTTCACTCATGTCCCCCTGCCTACCTCCTATCCCTTCACTCATGTCCCCCTGCCTACCTCCTATCCCTTCACTCATGTCCCCCTGCCTACCTCCTATCCCTTCACTCATGTCCCCCTGCCTACCTCCTATCCCTTCCATTCCTGTCCCCCTGCCTACCCCCTCCCCTTCACTCATGTCCCCCTGTCTACCCCCATCCCTTCACTCATGTCCCCCTGCCTACCTCATATCCCTTCCATTCCTGTCCCCCTGCCTACCTCCTATCCCTTCCATTCCTGTCCCCCTGCCTACCCCCTCCCCTTCACTCATGTCCCCCTGACTACCCCCTTTGCCTCCCATTCCCGTCCCCCTCCCTACCCCCTCTCCCTTCCATTCCTGCCCCCCCCATTTCTGTACACCTGCCTAACCTCCTCCCCTCCACTCATGTCCCCTTTCCTCCCCCTTCCCTTCATTCCTGTTCCCTTTCCTACCCCCTCCCCTCAATTCCTGTCCCCTGCCTACCCCCCTCCATTTTTGTCCTCTTTCCTCCCCTCCCTTCCATTCCTGCCCCACTGCCTACCTCCCTCCCCTCCATTCCTGTCCCCTTGCCACCTCCCTCCCCTCCATTCCTGTCCCCTTGCCTCCTCCCTCCCTTCCATTCCTATCCCCTTTCCTCCTCCCTCCACTCCATTCCTGTCCCACTGCCTACCCCCCTCCCCTTCCTGTGCCAACCTCTGAGCTACTGGGATTCCTGAGTTCCCCTCCTACTGCACCACAGTTTTATTTACAGGCACATCCACAATTCCCCAATAACTTTGCTTACTTCCAATACGCCACAAGGCACAGCTAACACATGACCAGCTGGTAGATAGAGTATATCAGTGGGCTAATGAAGCCAGAGCTGGGGGAGAAAAAGACTTCACATCTAAGCTGCTATAAGTCCACCACCTCCATTTTTCACTATGCCTACTTTATTAGGAAGAGTCAGTAAGCGTGAAGAATGAACGGCACTACAGTGCATCGCCCACAGCAGCTCTCAGCCAAGCACTATTTGGCTGATTATCTTGGTGTGGATCTCATGCTCTGAGGTTTGGTGTTGAATGAATTATCATCACTATTGGCAGTTGTCATTTCATTAATGCCCCCTCATTGACAATTTGAGACCAGAATTGTATGTCATTTCTATTTAATCACAAAAAAACAGTGTAATTAACAACATTTTACACACTAGATGTGTATTCGTAGTAACAAAAAAATGGTTGTTTCCTCTCTTCAGAAGAGAGAAGAAAAGGCAGTGACTAACCCATGGGGTTGCTTTGTGTCAGAAGAGTGCAAACTGTAGTGTCGGTCTGTCTGTTTGTCTGTATGCTGTGATGATAAGGTATGGGTCTTCCCCAGAGCAGTAAACACCCTCCCCCCAATTCATAAAGTATCCGTCTCCCCTGTAGCCTGTATGACAGCCTCTATTCTCAGCAGCCATCACTCCCTTGTCTGCATGCCAAGTTATGATGATTATCCTAACATGGGTGCATCTCTACTTCCTCATCCCTCCATCCCCGGGAGTCCTACTGCTGCTGCTTAGCTGAGCAGCACATCGATTAAACCTCTGCAGCACCACCTGCTGGATACTGCATTGGCACAAAAAAAAAGGAAAAATAATCATCCAGCCCTCATGTTTCTCTGACTGCCTATTGCCTGCAGTACCACCATGGTCCTCTGGAGGGTGTCTCAACCCTCTGTCCTTCACCCTCACCAAGAGATTACATTATTTTAGTTTAAACCTGCAGTCAGGCACACAGAACAGCGGGAACGTTTCCCTAGTCAGCGCCATTATTAGTGTAATGCCCCTTAAAGTGTTGCTCTGTGCTACCCAGTGGGGCGGGGTAGGGGTACACCCCCCCCTCCTCCTCCCTTCCCCATGGGCTAGGTCCGTCTGCTGTGCGCTGCTCTGCGGCCCGTCCCGTGCCCCCTGCCTTCATGCCTTGAACCTCATGCGCCCACCGCTGTCTCAGTGGATAAAGCTTGAGAACTGCAGGGCAATCCCATTGTGCTGGCCTCTGATTAGAGGTGATTTCCTCTCTACCACGGCCATGTGGTCGCAAATAACTGCAGAGAGAGAGAGCAGAAAATGCCCAAAGCCCCACAGAGAGAGAGAGAGATCCTTAAGTGAGAGGAGAGAGAGAGAGCTGAATGGACTCTAATCCCGGCCAGTGATTATTTTCACAAGGTTTCTTGACCTACAGAGGGAGAGTCTTTTTATTTTATTTTTTTGCATTGTGGGATGAAACAGACTCATAGTGTGCCCATAGGGGGGGTTCTACAGTATGAACACCAAAACAACAGGAACATAGAAAGAGTATGATACAGAATATGAGGTCCAGGCATGGGACCATGCTGCATATTCAGGAAGTGGACTAACACCCAAATTATACAGTCCAATATTAGATATGGACATACTGATTATGAAGGGGAACGATTTAGTCGAGTGTTTTCATTTCAAGGGATGTAGCGTGAAGACATAATGCCATTTAACTGCAAGCGAATAATGTTTGGGATTTAATTACAAGTTTGATGTGCAGTACCAGTCAAAAGTTTGGACACACCTACTCATACAAGGGATGTTCTTAATTTTTATTTTATTTTCTACAATGTAGAATAATAGTGAAGACATCAAAACTAGGAAATAACACATCAAATCATGTAAAAACCAAAAAAGTGTTAAACAAAACAAAATATATGTTATATTTGAGATTCTTCAAAGTAGCCACCCTTTGCCTTGATGACACCTTTGCACACTCTTGGCATTCTCTCAACTACATTCACCTGGAATGTATTTCAATTAACAGGTGTGCCTTGTTAAAAGTTAATTTGTGGAATTTATTTCCTTCTGCGTTTGAGCCAATCAGTTGTATTGTGACAAGGTAGGGGTGGTATACACATGATAGCCCTATTTGGTAAAAGACCAAGTCCATATTACGGCAAGAACAGCTCAAATAAGCAAAGAAAAACAACAGTCCATCATTACTTTAAGACATGAAGGTCAGTCAATCCGGAAAAAACTTTGAAAGTTTCTTCAAGTGTAGTCAGAAAAACCATCAAGCACTATGATGAAACTGGCTCTCATGAAGACCGCTACAGGAAAGGAAGACCCAGAGTTACCTCTGCTAACTTCATCCCAAATAAATGCTTCACAGAGTTCAAGTAACAGGCACATCTCAACATCAACTGTTCAGAGGAGACTGAGTGAATCAGGCCTTCATGGGCGAATTGCTGCAAAGAAATCACTATTAAGGGACACCAATAATAAGAAGAGACTTGCTTGGGCCAAGAAACACAAGCAATGGACATTGTAACCCTGAAGCAATATTCTTATGTTATGGAAAGAGAAACAAAAGTAGGTTACCTCTTTGTCTTGGAAGCAGAAAACAAAGTTAATATATTCAGAAAGTATTCAGACCCATTGACTTTTTCCACATTTTGTTACGTTACTGCCTTATTCTAAAATGGATTAAACTGTACCCCCCGCTCCTCCTATCAATCGACACACCATAATGACAAAGCAAAAACTGGTTTTTAGAAATGTTAAAAGATATATAGAAAAATAAACTGAAATATCACATTTACATAAGTATTCAGACTCTTTACTCAGTACTTTGTTGAAGCACCTCTAGCAGCGATTACAGCCTCAAGTCTTATTGGGTATGATGCTACAATCTTGGCACACCTGTATTTGGGGAGTTTCTCAAATTGTTCTCTGCAGATCCTCTCAAGCTGTGTCAGGTTGGATGGGGAGCGTTGATACACAGCTATATTCAGGTCTCTCCAGAGACGTTTGATTGGGTTCAAGTCCGGGTTCTGGCTGGGTCACTCAAGGACATTCAGAGACTAGTCCCGAACTCCTGCATTGTCTTTGCTGTGTGCTTAGGGACGTTGTCCTGTTGGAAGGTGAACCTTCGCCCCAGTCTGAGGTCCTAAGCGCTCTGGAGGTTTTCATCAAGGATCTCTCTGTACTTTGTTTGTTCAATTAATCTTTCACTCGTTCCAGACGTGACACTTGGCATTCAGGCCAAAAAGTTCAATCTTGGTTTCATCAGACCAGAGAATCTTGTTTCTTATGGTCTGAGTATTTTAGGTGCTTTTTGGCAAACTCTGAGTGGGCTGTCATGTGCCTTTTACTGAGGAGTGGCTTCCGTCTGGCCACTCTACCATAAAGGCATGATTGGTGGAGTGCTGCAGAGATGGTTGTCCTTCTGGGAGGTTCTCCCATATCCACAGAGGAACTCTGGAGCTCTGTCAGAGAGGACATCGGATTCTTGGTCACCTTCCTGACCAAGGCCTTTCTCCCCCGATTGCTCAGTTTGGCATGGCAGCCAGCTCTAGGAAGAGTCTTGGTGGGACCTTATATGGACAGGTGTGTGCCATTTCAAAGCATGTCCAATCAATTGAATTTACCACAAGTGGTAAAGTTGTAGAAACATCTCAATGGAAAACAGATCAATGGAAAAAGGATGCACCTGAGCTCAATTTCGAGTCTCATATCAAGGGGTCTGAATCCTTATGCAAATTAGGTCTTTATGTTTTTTAGTCATTTTACATTTGCAAACATTTCTAACAACATGTTTTCGCTTTGTCATTATGGGGTATTGTGCATAGATTGATTGAGATTTTTATTTTATTTTAAAAAGGCTGGTACGTAACAAAATGTGGAAAAGGGGTCAAGGGGTCAGAATACTTTCTAAATGCACTTTTATGGACATGTTTATTGTTTATTTCTAATACCCCTCAGCATCTGTCTGTCAGACAGCCCACAATAAAAGTCTGTTTCAGGGGTGAACTCCGACAAGAAATAAAAATGATAATTGATCATGAATGAAATGAGTTTCATTTGTGGGCTTCTGGGGTGGAGCAGCGGTCTAAGGCACTGCATTGTAGTGAGGGGTCACTACAGACTCGGGTTTGAGCCCAGGCTTTGTTGGCCGGCCGGGATTTCCTTGTCCCATTGTGGCGGGTCGGGCATCTGCAAGCTGACTCCGGTCGCCAGCTCGACTGTGTTTCCTCTGACACATTGGTGTGGCTGGCCTCTGGGTTAAACGAGCAGTGCGGCTTGGCAGGGTCACGTTTCGGGGGACGCAGGGCTCTCTGCCTAGGGCTTACAGTGATTTTCCATAGAAGTCTCTCACAAAGAGAAAAACAGAAGAGAAAAACAGACTCTAAAAGTTTCACTCCGACCCGAGTGCCTCCTAAGCATAAGTTCAATTTAAAAATATTTTCCTGTCTACAATGAGAATAGTTTATTAGGAAGTGACAAACAAGCATGATAATGTACTGTAGTATAAAGAGCTCACTTTCCTCCCCTCAGAGTCAGTATGAAGGCTGTCTCGGGCGTTGTGGGACCTGGCATCAGAGGGAATGTTTGAGTTGAGTATGACCTGGCTGTGGAGCTCACATCCTGTATTTCCTCCTCCTCAAAATCCAACAGCCACTTCACTAAATCTACCTGTGTACAGAACTGTAAAACTTCGAGCTACATCCCTGAGCTAGGAGATTTCTCTTTGAGGAATCTCAGGTTTTGAAGTGAATGAAACAGAAAAAAACAAATCCATCCAGAGGAATAAAGGTTTCTGTGAGCGGGTGCTATTTATAGGTGATTCACTTAATTTCACAGCATAGAACATTTTCTTTACATCAGGGAGGATAATTGACTCAGGCCATTTAGGCCAAGGCTCGATACTTATTTGGTCATTTTGATTGCATTACTTGGCAAATTAGTGAATTTGAGCTGAATGTGCCAGCGATCAATGAAAAGCTCTGTCAATTGTCAGGAGTAACACACACACACACATACACACACACACACACACACACTAAAGCTTCCTGGCTCGTCTGCAGTGCTTCCCATCTCAGCTTAGTATTCAGGCTGTATTGGCTCGCATGATTAAATGATCATGTGGGTTGAGCTCCAGCAAGACGATTGGAGATAGTGATAGTGTAGTACGGGCCGAGAAGAGGCAGAGGAAGAGGAGGAGGAAGAAGAAGTAGAAGAGGAGTGGTAAAGTAATGTGAGAAGGAAGAAATAGGCCAAGGCTAATCCCCAACATTAGAGCCCAGCATATGATTAGGGGGAGAAGGAGAAACTGCATAACTAACTAAAATCCCATGAAGTCCTAAAAATAATAGGATATTTGTCTGTCCTTTGTGACCTTTTCCACTTTCTCAGAGAAGCGTTTATTTTGGTAAACTGCCAAACATGAAAACTTATTCAGACTAAAAGCTTACTAAGACCCACTTGTCTTAACCAATGCTTCATCAATGCTCATGGAACTATTATCACGCTCCATGATTACAGTACGCGTTAGAGCATGCATGTACATGCATATTTATAGATTTTTTTTTGTTAAAAAAAATATTTTACTAGGCATGTCCATTAAGAACATATTCTTATTTACAATGACGCCCTAACCCGGCCAAGCCCTAACCCGGCCAAGCCCTAACCCGGACAAGCCCTAACCCGGACGACACTGGGCCAATTGTGTGACGTCCTATGGGACTCCCAATCACTCCCGGTTGTGATACAGCCCAGGATCGAACAAGGGTCTGTAGTGACGCCTCTAGCACTGAGATGCAGTGCCTTAGTCCGCTGCGCCACTCGGTTCTGTGTGTGTCTTTTAGAGTGTGTGTGCGTCTTGAGAGTGTGTGTCTGTGTGCAGATGTCTTTGTTGTGCAGTGAATGCAGAACAACAAGCCAGCAGCAAACCCAACAGGAGAAAAGCCAAAACCCAGCTATCTTGAAGGACTGCGGTATGAAATGATTTGCATAAGCCTCCTTTCATCTGAAAGCTGGGAAGAAGTTTATGAACCCCTTTATATATTTACTATTTCACTGTGCCAAAGACCTATTTTTGCTAGAATACAATAGCATCCTAGCTAAATGATTAAACCTTTTTCTGTGGCACACTAACTGAGGCAAAGGGAGTCACTTTGGGCTCATGGGGCTGATTTATACCAAATTCCCAGCATCTCACAGTCCTGCTCACTTAGATCGAATGAGGAGTCCAGGCCCATTTGTCATTGTGGCTGGCCATCGGGTAAAGGACCTGTATCAGTCTGCTGAACCTGCTCATTACATTCTCCCCCATGTTGTTGATGCACACACACACACACACACACACACACACACACACACGCACTTCAAAATATTCCCAATAAATGTCTAGCTCTGCTCCGCAAAGCATGTTATGGTTTTTGGCACAGGCTTGCATACGAACGGCTGAAAATTATTGATGAGGAAGTGCATGTGTTTCCCGTTGTGATTTCTTGTGCAAATGTGCATCAACGTTGCTGTACATGCCTTGCCGAACATGCACCTTGAGGTGGTTCAGTGTGTGTGAATGTGAGTGAGTGGAGTGAGTGAGTGAGTGAGTGAGTGAGTGAGTGAGTGAGTGAGTGAGTGAGTGAGTGAGTGAGTGAGTGAGTGAGTGAGTGAGTGAGTGAGAGAATTATGAGTGCTCCTTGGTGTAGCTCTAAACCAATAACTCTCCTCCTTCACTGCTACAATCCATTCCCCACCCACCCAAAACCTGTTCAGGTGACTGTTGACAGAGGCTGTATTGGTCCTGTGGTTTCATATCAATACAGGAGATTCCAGAGCTGACATGAATGTGATGAGTGTATCCAAGCCTGTGTGCTTCCCCCTTAATGATGCCTTGGGGGTCCTGATGCTGAACATCCCTGTCAGCCTCTTCCTGTCTGCCACCAAGAAGATCTACCTGGGTTCCAGTTTGAGGAGGCTACATACAAACCTTATTAGGCTGATTACTGCATAAGACCACACCAGTCTCACTGTAGCTCGCAGGTTGATATGAGCTGTCAAAGCAGCCCAAAAATACTGTACAGCTGGACTGACTACAGCAAATGTTGAGGAGACTGAGTGTTGCGAAAGAGATGAGACTGAATCCTTCCCACTCTCTGGGTTTGTCTGTGCCAAGCTGGCCAAGATGGCCTGATGTGGTGGGAAGGGCTGGAGGCAGAAGTAAAAGCCATAGCACAATGCCTCACCCCCACCAGCACCCTCAAAGGTGCTACTGAACACTCCGCTATGGGGCAGCTCCATTTCAAAGGACAGCAGTCTAATGCACAGAGAAGGCTCTCATGTACTGTACGTGCATACACTTACTATTAGTGCCGTGCTAGCCTATATGTCCCTGCTAGAATTCAGTTTGTACAGATTCTCAATTTATAAGCCTCATCGATCTTTGTCAACTCAGGCCATTTAAGTCCATTAAATAAGGCGTAAAAATGTACCAACTCAATTTCAACCAGATGTCAAATTGGTGCCTGAAATGTGTTTCATTTAGTCATCTGGAAAGGAGGGGGGAAACAAGTCTAAAAAAAATATCAATATCCATTTGTACACCCGAGGAAGGCAAGTGAGGGATTGGCCCGTTTAAACAGAGACAAATCTACAGGCTAGATTCAGAAATCACAATGTTAACAGAAGATTAAGCTATTCATCAGTCCAAACGCCACACAATGCCATCACACCAGTGTCTCAGTCAGTGGTAGTCTACATTATGAAAACCTTTGGAGAGGGTTAACTTTTTATTTCCTTCATTACCATCTTGCTGTAAGCTTTCTGCTGCAAACTGCAGGCAATATGAAATTACCCATAAATCATGAAACGCATGAACTGAATCTGCAACAAAGGGGCAGACAATATGTGTGCAATAAATATTGAATAAGGTGGGGAAAACACAAAGAAATATGGGCAGAGCGGGAAACTGGGATTTTCCAATAACTTGTATTTGAAGTGTATCTGAGATTAAAATATAGGTTATGTGCTATGCAGCACTTGTATCTGTTAAAAAGGGACGCTTTTGAGGAAAGAAGATACGTACAATGTAGTGTAATGAAATTCCTCAAACATTCAAAAGTAAGGATTGTTGCAAATGATAGTATCTATAGTGGTAGAAGAAATGTAAAAATCAGAATAAAATAAAATACAATAAGCAAGCACTGCACATGTGAAATAAACAATCAAATAACGAAGGGACATATTTGCTATGTTTCAACTTGTGACACCGTACCAGCAACAATCTTAGAAAAAAAGAGTTCCAAAAGGGTTCTTTGGCTATCACCATAGCAGAACCCTTTTTGGTTCCAGGTAGAACCCTCTTCAAAAGGCTCTCCTATGAGGACAGCTGAAGAATCCTTTTAGGTTATAGATAGCAACTCATTTTATAAGGGTGAAGGAACTAGAGGAAAATAAAATAACACTTCATTTGAACCCGCTGTCATAATACCTACATAACCCTGCCATAGGACTTATGTAACAGATGTCATTTTAGGAATCATAACAACTGATGTCATCTCAATACTGTATGGCAATGGCATGAGCGAAATTGCGAAATTACAATTCAATGTCATTTGTCATAATTTAACATCAGCTGTTATGACTCTTCATGACATCTGTTATGTCAGTCCTATGACAGTGTTATACACTCTAAAGCATTACAATAGAGATGTCAATTGGAGTGCAACTGAAAATAGAATTCTTACAATAGCACAATCAAGGTCAAGTTAAACTTGACCTCAACATAGCCAAATGGGTGGGAAAAGACTGCCCTCAAATCTATATGAAAAACCAATGACTACTGTCATGTTCTGACCTTAGTTCTTTTGTTATGTCTTTGTTTTAGTATGGTCAGGGCGTGAGTTGGGTGGGTTGTCTATGTTTGTTTTTCTATGAGTTGGTATTTCTGTGTTTGGCCTGGTATGGTTCTCAATCAGAGGCAGCTGTCAATCGTTGTCCCTGATTGAGAACCATACTTAAGGCCGCTTGTTTTCACCCTTGATTGGTGGGTCATTATTTTCTGTGTCTGTGTGTTCCACACGGAACTGTTTCGTTTTTTTGTTATTTCACGTTGTTATTTTGTCATTTTTCTGTGTTCTATTAAAAGTATCATGAACACGTACCACGCTGCGCATTGGTCCTCCGATCCTTCCTACTACTCCTCGTCAGAGGAGGAAGAAGACCGTTACAACTACAGTACAAATGCAGCTAGTTTTGTCTCTAAGCTATTAAAGGCTTAGCTAATTCACTATAGGTCTGTGACATGCTCTGTATACAAACAAAAAAAAGGTTGTCACTAAGATTATTATTCCCCTGGCACTGTGTACAATAGATCACATCCATCTGCTAACCAAATATCGCTAGTGACAGAAGCTTTGATCCACGGACACAGGTTGGCAACTCATCGTGACATGTTAGTTTAATTACATTAGAGGTCGACCGATTAATCGGAGTGGCCAATTAATTAGGGCCGATTTTTTAAAAAGATTTTTAAGTCAGTTAAGAACACATTCTTATTTTCAATGACGGCCTAGAAACGGTGGGTTAACTGCCTTGTTCAGGGGCAGAACGACAGATTTTTACCTTGCCAGCTCAGGGATTCAATCTTGCAACCTTATGGTTACTAGTCCAATGCTCTAACCACCTGCCTCACGAGGAGCCTGCCTGTTACGCGAATGCAGTAAGAAGCCAAGTTAAGTTGCTAGCTAGCATTAAACTTATCTTATAAAAAAACAATCAATCAATCATAATCACTAGTTATAACTACACATGGTTGATGATATTACTAGTTTATCTAGCGTGTCCTGCGTTGCATATAATCGATGCGGTGTGCATTCGCGAAAAAGGACTGTCATTGCTCCAATGTGTACCTAACCATAAACATCAATGCCTTTCTTAAAATCAATACACAGAAGTATATATTTTTAAACTTGCATATTTAGCTAGAAGAAAGGTTAGCAGGCAATATTAACAAGATGAAATTGTATCACTTCTCTTGCGTTCATTGCATGCAGAGTCAGGGTATATGCAACAGTTTGGGCCGCCTGGCTCATTGCGAGCTAATTTGCCAGAATTTTACGTAATTATGACATAACATTGAAGGTTGTGCAATGTAACAGCAATATTTAGACTTAGGGATGCCATCCGTTAGATAAAATATGGAACAGTTCCGTATTTCACTGAAAGAATAAACGTTTTGTTTTCGAAATGATAGTTTCCGGATTCGACCATATTAATGACCTAAGGCTCGTATTTCTGTGTGTTATTATGTTATTATGTTATAATTAAGTCTATGAGTTGATAGAGCAGTCTGACTGAGCGATGGTAGGCACCTGCAGGCTCGTAAGCATTAATTCAAACAGCACTTTTGTGCGTTTTGCCAGCAGCTCTTCGCAATGCTTCAAGCATTGCCCTGTTTATGACTTCAAGCCTATCAACTCCCAAGATTAGGCTGGTGTAACCGATGTGAAAAGGCTAGCTTGTTAGCGGGGTGAGCGCTAATAGCGTTTCAAATGTCACTCCCTCTGAGACTTAGTAGTTGTTCCCCTTGTTCCTCTTGCTCTGCATGGGTAACGCTGCTTCGAGGGTGGCTGTTGTCGATGTGTTCCTGGTTCGAGCCCAGATAGCTATACTATACATCCAATAGTATATGAAATACAAATCGTATAGAGAGAAATAGTCCTATAATTCCGATAATAACTACAACCTAAAACGTCTTACCTGGGAATATTGAAGACTCATGTTAAAAGGAACCACCAGCTTTCATATGTTCTCATGTTCTGAGCAAGGAACTTAAACGTTAGCTTTCTTACATGGCACATATTGCACTTTTACTTTCTTCTCCAACACTTTGTTTTTGCATTATTTAAACCAAATTGAACATGTTTCCTTATTTATTTGAGGCTAAATTGATTTTATTGATGTATTATATTAAGTTAAAATAAGTGTTCATTCAGTATTGTTGTAATTGTCATTATTACAACAAAAAAAAAAATTTGTCTGATTAATCGGTATCGGCTTCTTTTGGCCCGCCAATAATCGGTATCGGCGTTGAAAAATCATTATCGGTCGACCTCTAAATTACATCTCAGAAAAGCCACTATGTCTTAATACTGGAGGTGTTCATTTTGTGGCTTACTACACGGTAAGCACCTTTGCGGAAACTAACTCTGAATCATGAACAATGTGTCTTTCCTGTTCATCGCAAAGCAACCGCCATGTTCTGTACTTCTCTCTCTCTCTCTCTCTCTCTGCCACAGAGACGATGACTGACATTCCCTTTACATCACTGTGCGCTAAATGCATAAATCAATACCTTGCGTCAACTTCTTTCCAGGAAGTAAAATAAGGCTGGACTTTGAGGGAGAGACAACAGTGTATAATGTAATGAGGGTGTGTGTCATCACGTCTATACAAGGCAATCAGCACTTTGCTTGGAACCAGTCTCTTATAAAGGCCAATGATTTATGCTCCAGCATACTGCGATTGAGTTCCCTGTGCATTTAAAAATGGTCAGAATCAAACGCGTTCCGCTTGTCTGTTAGAGCCATCCTTCCTCCTGTCACCTGGCTCTAGCCGTAGACATGTGGTCAGCTCTGATCTCTGCCCAGAGGTGTGCAGCATGAAAAGCAGCCCAGAGAACCCCTAGGCAAACACAGGAGGAAAAGCTCCTCTGACCTTTTGAGACAGCAATGTGCTCTTGAAGATTTCGATGTTTGGATCGAGTCAGTGAGTCGACTCACTTCAGAAAATGACCCCGTCATCTTAAAATCTCGCTCTCATGTCACTGTACTATCATCTATTTGCCACACTGCTTTGAGTGGAAGGCTCGGTCCGCCATAACTACCTATTGGAAGCCAATGCTATCTGCTGTCCTAAATAGATTTTCAACAGTCCTTTGATTACGCTGAGAAACAAGACCAAACACATGATTAAGCCTTTCAAATCAATGTCAAGAGGAATACGTTTTATTTTTGGAAGTCTGCATCCATCTCATCCCAGTGACAATCTCTTTGATTTGCACTGATCTTTCAAAAATTAAGTTTGATCAATAAAATGAGAGAGAAACAGCACATCTTGGGTGAAGTTCAGCACAATCAGACTGCAGAACCAAATGTAGTGCCAGGTACAATACATTTCAGAAGTAGTTGACGGGGGTTCAAGGGTCTGTAGTAAAATAATGACTAAATAAACAGACTGGAGGCGTACAGAAATATCAACACAATAGAGCTACAATACAAGTATTTGGCAAATTAGCTAGAAAGTTCAACTCAGTTACTCTTATTAAACCTAGATTTCCTTATACACTCTTAGTGAAGAGACATCAAAACTATGAAATAGCACCTGGAATCATGTAGTAACCTAGAACGTGTTAAACAAATCAAAATAGATGTCATGTTTTAGATTCTTCAAAGTAGCCACCTTTTGTCTTGATGACAGCTTTGCACACTCTTGGCATTCTCTCAACCAGCTTCACCTGGAATGCTTTTCCAACAGTCTTGAAGGAGTTCCCACATATCCTGAGCACTTGTTGGCTGCTTTTCCTTCACTCTGTCATCCAACTCATCCCAAACCATCTCAATTGGGTAGATGTCGGGTGATTGTGGAGGCCAGGTCATCTGATGCAGCACTCCGTCACTCTCCTTCTTGATCAAATAGCCCTTACACAGCCTAGAGGTGTGTTGGGTAATTGTCCTGTTGAAAGACAAATGATAGTCCCATTAAGCGCAAACCACATTGGATGGCGTATTGCTGCAGAATGCTGTGGTAGCCTTGCTGGTTAAGTGTGCCTTCTAAATAAATCACATAACAGTGTCACCAGCAAAGCATCCCCACACCATCACACCACTTCCTCCATGCGTCGTTCATATGCTCTGCGTCTCACAAAGACCAAAAATCTCAACATTTGGACTCATCAGACCAAAGGACAGAGTTCCACCGGTCTAATGTCCATTGCTCGTGTTTCTTGGCCCAAGCAAGTCTCTTCTTCTTATTGGTGTCCTTTAGTAGTGGTTTCTTTGCAGCAATTCGCCCATGAAGGCCTGATTCACGCAGTCTCCTCTGAACAGTTGATGTTGAGATGTGTCAGTTACTTGAAGCATTTATTTGGGCAGCAATCTGAGGTGCAGTTAACTCTAATGAACTTATCCTCTGCAGCTGTGGTAACTTTGGGTCTTCCTTTCCTGTGGCGACTGCGCTTGGAGAAACGTTAAAAGTTTGTGAAATTTTCCAGATTGACTGACCTTCATGTCTTACAGTAATGATGGACTGTAGTTTCGCTTTGGATATTTGAGCTGCTCTTGCCATAATATGGACTTGGTCTTTTACCAAATAGGGCTCTCTTCTGTATACCACCCCTACCTTGTCACAGCACAACTGATTGGCACAAACACATTAAGAAGGAAAGAAATTCCACAAATGAACTTTTAACAAGGCACACCTGTTAATTGAAATGCATTCCATGTGACTACCTCATGAAGCTGGTTGAGAGAATGCCAAGAGTGTACAAAGCTGTCATCAAGGCAAAGGGTGGCAACTTTGAAGAAATCAAATATAAAATATATTTGGATTTGTTTAAAACTTTTTGGGTTACCACATGATTCCATATGTGTTATTTCATAATGATGAAGTATACACTATTATTCTACAATGTAGAAAATAGTTTTAAAAAATAAAGAAAAACACTTGAATGAGTAGCTGTGTCCAAACTATTGACTGGTATGTAGCCTAACTGGATTTTGTGCATAATGAAGCAATATGGGACATGGGTCAGGGCAGAACATTGTCTGAGGAAAGCCAATGTGCACGCCTGTTTGGACCATATGAAGTTGATGGAGAAGACATAGGCAGTGTGTGGTGGCTGCTTCTAAACTGATGATGAAAGTTAGTTAAAACGCATAGGCTGAAGTGTTTGGTGGCAGCTTAGCTACTTACCCCAAAACATATTTGGCAATAGACATTTTAAAGTTGTTTTGTGACTGTTTTCCATATTCATTTAGGGAACATGTATGGTAGCAACAGTAGTTGAACATGTGCGCAAACAGTGTTTTTGGAAATACGAACCTGCTACTGTAGTGTCAGTTCGAGCATCAGTCTGCATCGAAACAGGTGAGCGAACAGAGCTTGCAACCGCCGTGAGCGGCATACCAGTGTTTATTGGTAACCGGTAGGCTACTCCGGAGCCCTCAGCGGATGTCCACTGTCACCGTGTGTACGTGATGAGGGACGACGGGTTTGAAACACACCTCTGGGGTGGGGGATCTGCTGGTAGCCAGCACCAATCTGAGAAGGGTAGAAGGAGGGGGCGGGAAGGTTAGTTTGAAGAGGGCAGGCTTTCCACGATGACAGCGCTTTCCCTCTCATCATTTCCCCGTAACAAAAAAAAAACACTTCAAAATCCAGTGGAATAAGAATTGACGGAGAAATCAGTTGGGCCAAAACAGCGCCGATTGACGGAAAGAAAATCAAAAAGTCGGAAGAAAATAAGAGCAGGAAGAAACGTTGTTTTCTGGTGAGACGGTGTGTTTTGTGTGTGTCTGGTTGTAAATCTGTTGTTGTCCAAGGTTTTGTGTATGTGTCAAGGAGGCATGGAACACCATCGTCGATATGATATACTGCAATGTTTCATTCACAAGCAACAACCTGCTGTTTGTGTTGTGCACATAATTGCATAAGGTAACAGGTCTCCCCTAGCCATAACGGCAGCGGAGAGAAGTGTAGGCTGCCTCGGCGTTGAGGTGTTGCTGATGAGAGAATGCGGTGCTATCGTTAAATGAAAAAGGTGTATTTGTTTAAAGTGAGAAAATGCACATTTACCTTGCGGACAAGCCAATGTGTGATGTATTTACTCACCTACGTCGGAATATGTTGGATTGATTTAGCCTACTCAGGACAGTGTATAATAACTGGCAATGCGACAGCAACCCGAAGGCTGTAATGGTAGGCTACTTATCGTATTGAGAAATGAAACATATCTCTATTCTTTTCAATAGTTGTACATGTATCCAGACTTTCCAGATAGCCTTTTCCATTGTGATTTTGTCAAATTATTGGAAACAACACAGAATCACTAGGCAGGCAGGATAGGCTACATAACCTTGGAATATATCGAAAATATTGCTGTTATCGAGGGTTACTCAGATGTCAGTGATTTATATTTAATCCAATTCTGCTCAATCAAACGCCATTATCAACTGGTATATTCACTGATAGGCTACTGTAATAGCATGTAAAAGATAGACCATGCTCTCCAAACTGTTCACGAACGAAAGAAAAGATAAATGAATAAGTTATGTCAAAGCGGGATGAAATTGAGTCAAGAGAAAACATATCTAATTTTAATGCAACGTAGATTTTCATCAAAGCACTCATAAATATTTGATTCAGAGGACCTACGTGCATCTGCTCACTGTGACTGAACACAAAGCTGTGCTGATTAGTTGCTTTAAAACAGGGTACAAGGCAATGATGCAGTTCATATACTGTGTGTGTTTGGGTTTGTGCATGTGTGAGTGCCTGTGTGCACAGTCAACTAAAATAGACAAAGTAAAAAATACAATATTGAATGGGTCAGAAATAGGCCTATGTGATCATTGTAGTTAAACTAAACTGAAGCCCCCAAAATTGGTGAGTACAGATTTAAAAAATCACATGAAAGATTTATAGTTACAACTTGCCAGTAAGCAAAATTACATTGAAAATATATTTTCCAGAAGTTGACAACACATTAATTTCAGTTGCTGAATGAAAGGTTAGAATACATATTTTCTGGATGTTGATGATGCTTAAAGTAGTCAACATACAGAATAAACCAACAGACCACTTCCACTACAATAACATTCTGAGTAACAGTTACAGATTTTCTCTTGCTATGACTGTGATATGCAGTTGTTCATCAACTTTAGTTGAATGCACTGACTGTAAGTCACTCTGGATAAGAGCCTCTGCTGACTGACCAAAATGTATATGTAAAACCAACACATGCAAAGCATGATGGTATTATTCAAATGAGCCCCGCCCCCAAACAAGTACAAATTTGGTCGGTGCAGACCAGATCCAAATCTGAACTAATCATAGACATCTAGAGAAGAATACAGTACAGTACAGTTTGGTTTAATTCAGTAGAGTACAGTTTAGTTCAGTAGAGTACATTAGAGTAAAGTAGTGTACAATACAGTACACTATACTTTACTTTTCTTTACTTTACTGTACTTTAGTGAGCTCTACTGTACTATACTCTACTTTTTTAAAAACTTACTGTGTACAGTAATGTACTGTAATCTGCTGTGCTCTACTGTACTGTGCTGTCCAAACTTGTGAATCATAGATGTCTACGATTGGTTCAGATCTGTTTGGGCTAAATCAAGGCCCGGTCCAGACCAAATCTGAACGTCTATGTTTGGGCCAAATGTAGACCGGTTTGGAACGGACCAAAAATATACTTGAAATCAAGGCCGTCCAGAGGACTAAATAAATACGTCCAAAAAATGCTTCCTGACGTCAAACGCTTAGTAGATTCACAGGTTTTTTTCTAGGGGGAGGATAATGGGGGTTTGTCTTCTGTAATGAACATGGCAGGTTAAGTGCTCTACAAAAGCAGCATAGTAAAATGGGTTGGCAGGCACTATTTCTGTCCAGCTTCAGAGCAGAACTCAGGCCTTACCTCGACCACAGGCCACCTAAGACAGAACACTGACCTCAGAGATGTGTCTGGTTCTGCTGCAGAGCAGAGCTCAGGCCTTACCTCGACCACAGGCCACCTTAGCCAGAACACTGACCTCAGAGATGTCTGGTTCTGCAGCAGAGCAGAACTCAGGCCTTACCTCGATCACAGGCCACCTTAGCCAGAACATTGCCTCAGAGATGTCTGGTTCTGCGGCAGAGCAGAACTCAGGCCTTACCTCGACCACAGGCCACCTTAGCCAGAACACTGACCTCAGAGATGTCTGGTTCTGCAGCAGAGCAGAGGAAAGGTTTCAACAGTTTGGAAAAGGCAGGGTAAAAAGAAAATGTACGTCTATATACTTCCTTATGAGCTTTTCCTCCTCCACACCATTCGTATTGTCTGAAGGTTAGAGTGGACTGATGCTGTTAAAGTCCTTTCCTTATGAGGTCACAGGAAGAGGTGCTATACCTCTGACTTTAGTGGATTCGTTTACCGTTCCATCTCCCATCAACTCTACTTCTTTAGGCCCCTTTGCCTGCTCGTGATGTTGTCTCCTCCCTATAAAGAAAAACCCCTGCAATGCTTCAAATACAGACCGTACATGCTTTCATTGGACACAGACTAGCCTGTGTGTCTGCGCCACTTTCCCCTTCCATCTCTCTGTCCTGTGCTCTGCATGATACAGGGCTCACAACGAGATGACTTCCTCCCTGGACTCTGAGTGTGACCACAGGAAAAACGACTTGCCTCAGCCAGCTTCTTCATCTGCTCAGACATATGGAGCAAAAGGCCTCCGTCACAGTGCACAGCTAGGCGGTCGAGGAGTGAGACATTCAGATTTACAGGTCCAGCAGGGAACATGGAACTGTATGAGGAGGACAGATTTGAGAGAACAGAGAGTGAAGGAAGTAAGCTTTTTCTCTGAGACGCAGCTACTATTCACTGCTCCCTCATGACTCAGCAAGCTTGATCCCACTGAATTGGCATGTTTGGGAGGTCTCTGTGGAATGGTATTTCTCTGGATTTTTTTGGGATATGAGCAAAATAAACAGGGCACGGGGGATGAGTTAGTCGGGGTAATGAGTTAGAGCCGAGTTTTTGCTCTTTGTTTCTCCCTTTCTCTTTCTCCAAGGCGGATTCTCTATCTATGAAACTCCACCTGTAGGGTATTAGGGGGCGGAACATTGTTTGTGACCTCACAGCCTCCTACAGTGCCCACAGCATTACACGATTTAGTCTGAAATTGAACTGCGTAACCCACATAGTCTAGCAGTCATGTACAATGGATCAAAAGACATCTTGACTCTGACACTGTTGTCATGGCACTGTTGTCATGGTGCAGTAAACAACTCGCAACCACCAAATGAACACCGCATATTCTCTTCACCGCATATTCTCTTCTCCATAGGCTCCTTTTGGAGATGGGGATGTCACTGTGCGCTTGAATCAAAACTAACTAGAGGAGGCAATGGTACAAAGAGAATATGATGATGATGACACTTGACAGGAGGTAAACTGGGTGAGCCCTTTCAGCATGGTGATGCTTCCTCCCTCAGTTTGTGACTCATGGCAGAGGCTGAGGGGACAGATACAGTTGAAGTCAGAAGTTTACATACACCTTAATCAAATACATTTAAACTCAGTTTTTCACAGTTACTGACATTTAATCCTAGTAAACATTCCCTGTCTTAGGTCAGTTAGGATTACCACTTTATTTTAAGAATGTGAAATGTCAGAAAAACAGTAGAGAGAATTATTTATTTCAGCTTTTATTTCTTTTATTTCTTTCATCACATTCCCAGTGGGTCAGAAGTTTACATACACTCAATTAGTATTTGTTAGCATTGCCTTTAAATTGTTTAACTTGGGTCTTCTACAAGCTTACCACAATAAGTTGGGTGAATTATGGCCCATTCCTCCTGACAGAGCTGGTGTAACTGAGTCAGGTTTGTAGGGTTCCTTGCTCGCACACACTTTTCAGTTCTGCCCACAAATTTTCTATATTCTATATTTTTTGCGACCAAGCTTTAACTTCCTGACTGATGTCTTGAGATGTTGCTTCAATATATCCACATAATTTTCCCTCTCAAGATGCCATCTATTTTGTGAAATGCACCAGTCCCTCCTGCAGCAAAGCACCCCCACAACATCTTTTTTATTTTACCTTTATTTAACTAGGCAAGTTTAGTTTTGTTCAGGAACAGAACGACTGATTTTTACCTTGTCAGCTCGGGGATTCGATCTTGCAACATTTCGGTTACTAGTCCAACACTAACCGTTAGGCTACCTGCTGCCCCTACATGATGCTGCACCCCCGTCCTTCATGGTTGGGATGGTGTTCTTTGGCTTGCAAGCCTTCCCCTTTTTCCTCCAAACATAACGATGGTCATTATGGCCAAACCGTTCTATTTTTGTTTCATCACACCAGGGGACATTTCTCCAAAAAGTATGATCTTTATCCCCATGTGCAGTTGCAAACCGTAGTGTGTTTTTTTATGGCGGTTTTGGAGCAGTGTCTTCTTCCTTGCTGAGTGGCCTTTCAGGTTATGTCGATATAGGACTCGTTTTACTGTGGATATAGATACTTTTGTACCTATTTCCTCCAGTATCTTCACAAGGTCCTTTGCTGTTGTTCTGGGATTGATTTGCACTTTTTGCACCAAAGTATTTCATCTCTAGGAGACAGAACGCGTCTCCTTCCTGAGCGGTATGATGGCTGCTTGGTCCCATGGTGTTTATACTTGCATACTATTGTTTGTACAGATGAACGTGGTACCTTCAGGTGTTTGGAAATGGCTCCCAATGATGAACCAGACTTGTGGAGGTCTACAATTCTTTGGGCTGATTTCTTTTGATTTTCCCATTATGTCAAGTAAAGAGGCACTGAGTTTGAAGACAGGCCTTGAAATACATCCACAGGTACACCTCCAATTGACTCAAATTATGTCAATTAGCCTATCAGAAACTTCTAAAGCCATGAAATAATTTTCTGGAATTTTCCAAGCTTTGGAAGGCACAGTCAACTTAGTGTATGTAAACCTCTGACCCACTGGAATTGTGATACAGTGAATTATATGTGAAATAATCTGTCTGTGCATGACAAAATTACTTGTCATGCACAAAGTAGATATCCTAACCGACTAGCCAAAACTATAGTTTGTTAACAAGAAATTTGTGGAGTGGTTGAAAAATGAGTTTTAATGATTCCAACCTAAGTGTATGTAAACTTTCGACTTCAACTGTACATGCAGACCTGGGGACCTTTGACAGGGATATGGGAGTGATTGAGGGGTGGGCAGGAGGAGGAGGAAGATGAGAAGCCAGGCTCCAGCCCAGTAAGACTCAAACTAGGAGGGACATAGATCAACCAGTCATTCCTTGCTTTCTGTCTCTTGTTTTGTGTGCTTCACTGCGCACACACATTGTCTAATTTAGTGCAGGACATAGAAGTCACAGACAAATTAAAAGTAATTCACTTTCATTGCGTACAGTGTACAGCATTAAGTTATACTTGTTTGTTTGTCTGTGCGTTTTGAATTAGCATCGAATCGTAGGGCATGGTTCAGGTGTGCTAATGAGATCCATGGCATTAGGTCTCTGCTGCTGCTGCTGTTGATATTTCAGTACGTGCAGTCTGTGTTTTCCCTGGAAGTGCTGTAGCTGAATCTGCCACGTAAACACATTTTGGCACACTCCTAATGTGAAGTGTTGTGATGGCTTCAAGTTATGTTCTGTGTGTGTGTGTGTGTGTGTGTGTGTGTCCTACCAACAACTTAGTGCTGAACTGATACTGTATGTACACTAACTAGCTAAACAGCAGGCTGAAAGAATATTCCTATCTTTGTCTCCAGCACGATATAAATGGTCAGGGTTACTCACAGAATATTTCAGCGAAGTGTATCGTGTCTCTCAAAACCAGAAGTGGAATGACAGTTTGCAAATGTAGTTCAGTCAAATAGTGGTATGCTTTTGGGATTAAGAAACAGTGATATCACGCATGGATGGCAGTACTGTCCAACACTGTACTGTCAGCATGTAGGTTTAGGCTTCTCATCAGGAGAGAAGTCTGTGCACTACAACACAGTGAGATGGTGTCCTGAAGGACACGATATGCTACAGGTGTTTTCACATAGATGGCATTGAACAGTCGATCTACAGGTTGTTTGATTTGGTGCATTTTATCAAACAGATATTGTTGAATTTTAGAAGAGAGAGAAGTTAAAAACAGTAGTTATGAAAATGGAGTCAAAGTCAAATATGACGGCATGATGTCACAGCTTTGGCTTAATTTATCTTCTCCTGGCTTCTTCCACTCTCCCTTTTTCTCTCTCTCCCTCTCTTCCTCTGCTTCTTGTTGGCCCTAAAGTTTAAATGAGCTGGATCTGTCTTTCAGGGACGTAACATTCTAACCCACCATCCACTTTGGGCTTAAGGGCTCATCGTGCAATGATTAGTGGAGACCTGGGCCTTTTCTCCATTCAAGTCTTCTCTACGTCTCTCTCTGCACCCCTGTGGTCACAGTACATCTTGTTAACCAAGAGCCGACAAGTTCAGCCTCATATTTCGGATCTTCCCCTCCAACTACGGGAAAGTGATTAAACCGAGTTCACTTCTTCAACTCTTATTTTCTCTCTTACAGACAGAGGAGTCAATTTGTCGGTATGATTTATTAATCAACATCAGTTTCATCATTTAAATTCATGCTATGAGGAGAGCTTCATTTCAAATGGTCTGCCAGAATGGTGCCACAAGGTGCCTAACACAAATGGTCTGCCAGAATGGTGCCACAAGGTGCCTAACACAAATGGTCTGCCAGAATGGTGCCACAAGGTGCCTAACACAAATGGTCTGCCAGAATGGTGCCACAAGGTGCCTAACACAAATGGTCAAACTTTGAAAAGACAGAAAGTGATCAAATTAGACATACTAAATAGACATCGATATTATCATTTGAGAGTAAACGGCAGGTGGGCCTTATTCAAGTGAGATATGTTGATTAATAAATCATACCGACAAATTGACTCCTCTGTCTGTAAGAGAGAAAATAAGAGTTGAAGAAGTGAACAGCAATGAGAGCAAAGGTCTGGAGAGAGTACCTGTCATGTTCCTTTATAGGGCATCTCAGTGACAGTAGTAATACGTTGTGACGTGTTGGGGCAGGTGATTGATGGTATTGATAGGCTGGGCGTCCCACCAGAGCCTAAGCAGCTTGTCTCATAGTCTCCCCATTGGTGTCTCCTGCTCATCCATAAGACCTGGCCATGACAGTTCTGGAACGGAATGAGGACTGTTGCTGTATGCTCTCTAGCTCCCTAGATCCCCTCTCTCCCCCTCCTCCTCCTTGTCCCCTCCCTCCCTCTAGATCTGTCTCTCCTAGTTCCATTTCAACCTAACTCACTTTCTATGTTTTCTATGGCTTTAATTGTTGTATGGCTACAGTATAGCCTGACATGCTCTGATTTCTAAATCAGCATGTACACTACCGTTCAAAAGTTTGTGGTCACTTAGAAATGTCCGTTTTTTCAAGAAAAGCAAATTTTTTGTTCATTAAAATAACATAAAATTGATCAGAAATACAGTGTAGTCATTGTTAATGTTGTAAATGACTATTGTAGTTGGAAACGGCAGATTTTTGATGACATATCTACATAGGCGTACAGAGGCCCATTATCAGCAACCATCACTTCTATGTTCCAATGGCATGTTGTGTTAGCTAATCCAAGTTCATAATTTGAAAAGGCTATTGATCATTAGAAAACCCTTTTGCAATTTTGTTGGTGTTGGTCAATTTCTTCAACAGATGATCAGGTCTATATAATTATCAAACATATATATTGGTAGTAGAAAGGAAACACAGACTCTTTGTTTAGGTATTAAAAATTATCCTGTAGTAATACAATTGTAGGCAGAAGTTGGTACAGAGTACAGTATATGATAGCTCTTCCCAAGTTCTGCAAGGGGTCTAAGACAGTCTGCAACTTATAAACTCAACAAAAAAATAAACTTTCTCTCACTGTCAACTGTGTTTATTTTCAGCAAACTTAACATGTGTAAATGAACATAACAAGATTCAACAACTGAGACATAAACTGAACAAGTTCCACAGACTTGTGACTAACAGAAAAGGAATAATGTGTCCCTGAACAAAGGGGGGGTCAAAATCAAAAGTAACAATCAGTATCTGGTGTGGCCACCAGCTGCATTAAGTACTGTAGTGCATTTCCTCCTCATGGACTGCACCAGATTTGCCAGTTCTTGCTGTGAGATGTTACCCCACTCTTCCACCATGGCATCTGCAAGTTCCCAGACATTTTGGGGGGGAATGGCCCTAGCCCTCACCCCCCGATCCAACAGGTCCCAGATGTGCTCAATGGGATTGAGATCCGGGCTCTTCGCTGGCCATGGCAGAACACTGACATTCCTGTCTTGCAGGAAATCACTCACAGAACGAGCAGTATGGCTGGCGGCATTGTCATGCTGGAGGGACATGTCAGGTTGAGCCTGCAGGAGGGTACCACATGAGGGAGGAGGATGTCTTCCCTGTAACGCACAGCATTGAGATTGCCTGCAATGATAACAAGCTCAGTCCGATGATCCTGAGACACACCGCCCCAGACCATGACGGACCCTCCACCTCCAAATCGATCCCTCTCCAGAGTACAGGCCTCGGTGTAACGCTCTTTCCTTCGATGATAAACGCGAATCCGACCATCAGCCCTGGTGAGACAAAACTGTAACTCGTCACTGAAGATAACTTTTTGCCGGGCCTGTCTGGTCCAGCGAAGGTGGGTTTGTGCCCATAGGCTACGTTGTTGCCGGTGATGTCTGGTGAGGACCTGCCTTACATACAAAAGGCCTACAAGCCCTCAGTCCAGCTTCTCTCAGCCTATTGCGGACACTCTGAGCACACATTCCTGGTGTAACTCGGGCAGTTGTTGTTGCCATCCTGTACCTGTCCCGCAGGTGTGATGTTCGGATGTACCGATCCTGTGCAGGTGTTGTTACATGTGGTCTGCCACTGCGAGGATGATCAGCTGTCCATCCTGTCTCCCTGTAGTGCTGTCTTAGGCGTCTCACAGTACGGACATTGCAATTTTTTGCCCTGGCCACACACATCTACAGTCCTCATGCCTCCTTGCAGCAGGCCTAAGGCACATTCACGCAAATGAGCAGGGACCCTGGGCATCTTTCTTTTGGTGTTTTTCAGAGTCAGTAGAAAGGCCTCTTTAGTGTCCTAAGTTTTCACAATTGTGACCTTAATTGCCTACCATCTGTAAGCTGTTATTGTCTTCATGACCGTTCCACAGGTGCATGTTCATTAATTGTTTATGGTTCATTGAACGAGCATGGAAACAGTGTTAAACCCTTTACAATGAAGATCTGTGAATTTCTTTGGATTTTTACGAATTACCTTTGAAAGACAGGGTCCTGAAAAAGGGTTGTTTCATTTTTTGCTGAGTTTATAGCTCAAAAGCATGCTCGACCGTTCCTTTAAATTGCAGAATTTAAAAGCAATTTTGGACTGGCCAGTGTATTTATTTTCAAATACATGCAAATGAAAACTTACTTATCATGAAAGTTTGATTTAAAATAATTTGGACATCAGAGCAACCTCGAGGTAATCTTATTTGAGTCAGAAAAGGATATTCATATGATAGGTAAGCTATATAAGACCTTGCGGAGAGCCTTTCCAAAATGCAATCACTTAGAATAATATATAAACTATTGGAACCAAGACTTAAAAATAACTGATGTTGGCACAAGAATGTAGGAGCATACCTAACAAAATTACAATTAATAAAAAAAGTATGCTTAATCCAGTATAATCTAATGTAGAATGTATTGTACAAGAGACAAAATTCACAAATTCTACAGCACAACGGCAAAGTCTTAAGTGTAAATTGAATAATGACTCAATAATCCATACTTTCTGGGAATGCTATAAAATCCAAAAGTTATGGGCGGAGCTAGGAAGTTGGCTGTCAGAAGTATTACAATGTAAACATACTTTTAATCACTCTGTCTGAAATCTTCAAGACATGGCGATGTTGTGAGTGTCACGCCCCTGATCTGTTTCACCTGTTCCTGTGATTGTCTCAACCCCCTCCAGGTGTCGCTTATTTTCCCCAGTGTATTTATCCCGGTGTTTCCTGTCTCTCTGTGCCAGTTCATCTTGTATGTTTAGTCAAGCCAACCAGTGTGTTTTTCCTGTGCTCCTTTTCTAGTCTCTTTTTATAATCGTCCCAGTTCTAACCCCTGCCTGACTCTGGACTACTTTCCTGCCTGCTCTGACCTTGATTCTGCCTGCTCTTCGGTACCTATTGGACACTGATCTGGTTTTGACCTTTTTGCCTGTCCACGACCATTCTCTTGCCTACCAATTTGGATTAATAAACATTGTAAGACTCCAACCATCTGCCTCCTGTGTCTGCTTCTGTGTCTCGCCTTGATAGAGATACCCAATTGGCTGGACGATTCTCTTCTCGTCAATCACCCTGCCATTAACACAATGGAACATTTTTATGATTTATTACTGAAATATTGAAATAGCATGGGTGATTGAGAACAATTAAATTGGTACAATTTAAGGTCATGTGGAAAACAGTTATGCAGACAATAGGGATGGAGGTGTGTGTAACGGCTTTCTTCCGTCGAAGGAGAGGAGGACCAAAATGCAGCGTAGTTCGTGTTCAACATGTTTAATAAAAGACGATAATTTGAACACTATACCAATACAAAATAACAAACGTGGCAAAACCCGAAACAGTCCTATCTGGTGCAGAGAACACAAAGACAGGAAACAACCACCCACAAACTCCAACACAAAACAAGCTACCTAAATATGGTTCCCAATCAGAGACAATGACTAACACCTGCCTCCATATCAGGCCATACATAGAAACGGACAAACTAGACACACAACATAGAATGCCCACCCAGCTCACGTCCTGACCAACACTAAAACAAGGAAAACACAAAAGAACTATGGTCAGAACGTGACAGTGTGAGCATGCGTGTCTGGGCAAAGGAGATGTAGTTATTGTTTGTGTGTATGATTCTACTTGGTATGAAAGAAAAGGAAAACACAAATAATTGTAAACAATTAGCAAGTTATGCCAGGTCTCAATGGGTCTGGTGTCAGCCTTACAGACCAAGCAGCAGAACATCCAGTACAGTGATTGTCCCCCTCTAGTGAGGCTCTGCTCTGTTTGCCACGTTACGTTACACCACCAGTTTTGTAGAGGCTGTCCTCTGAGGACATCTGATGGAGTGAGCATTTCATAAATGTGCTTGTTGACATTTGAGGCGAGGAGCATTAACCCACAGCTCCCCCCTCCCTCCCTCCCAGCCTCTTGCCCCCAATCCGTTGTGTTGTCATCCCCTTGCAGGCAGGCGCTGCCCAGAGCTGCAGCTAAAGTTGCTGATGCTGCAGGTTAATGTAAAGGCAAGCTGCAAAATGGAAATGGCATTCCACTATGTACATTTGGGTCTGTTTTATTAAAGTGTTGCCCTTGGAGACCTTTGCCTCATGTTTCGCTCTTTTTAATGGGATTGCAGTTCTTTGCCTCAACGTGAGTGTTGTAAGGCTCTCTTCACCTCTAGCATGATGTGAATTGAGTGGGTGTTTGGACATTCGATTAACCATCAAAGGGCTAACAAACGACTCAGCTCCTGTATATTTCAAGACTACCATTCATTTGAGTTGGGTTGTCTCAGTTGAAGAACTGTATCCTTTTATTTCGCAGCCAGGAACAAAATGTATAATGTGTGTCATTTAAATACATGCTCAGGCATATCACTCCAACAATACGGCTAGTTAGTCACATCAGTTTATCACTCCTCATCACCCTTTACGTGTACCAACATCCCCTATTAGGCAACATGCTTTTACAGTATTCCTAACTCATGTGAGATAATAGAAAAATCTATAAATCAAAGCATCGATAAATACATTAAGTGTTGATGTAGCAGTGTCATCTGTGGTATGCTTGGCTAGTAATGTTCTGATGGAATGAAGCTATTTGGATTAGCTGGGAGAGCAACCTGGTCTCAGAGCATTTCCTATTATTCTTTACGTAAATCCGAGACAGTCCATTTAGTATGATATGTTACGTTTGTTATGGTTACAAAATACAGATAGTTACTTAAGTAGGGTGGTTGTTCTGGGTGGATGGGTAGGCGTATAACGCAAATGTCTAGCAACCCAAAGTTTGTGAGTTTGAATCTCGTCACGGACAACTTTAGCATTTTAGCTAATTGGCAGCTTTTCAACTACTTTTTAGCTACTTTGCAACTACTTAGCATGTTAGCTAACCCTTAACCTAACCCTAACCTTAACCCTTTAACCTAACTCCTAAACTTAACCTTAACTCCTAGCCTAGCTAATGTTAACGATCTAGCTAGCATTAGCCACCTTTCTAGAATTTGTAACGTATCATATGTTTTGCAAATTCGGAACGTAATTGTAAGTTTTGCAAATTGATAACATAGACCATATTTCATAACATATTGTACGTTTTGCAAATTCGTAACATATAATCTGAATTGTAATTTGTCACATATAATACGAAATGGGTGATGGACATCCACAAATGAATACATACAGTACCATACGAAATGTAACGTATCATACTATATGAATGGAGTGTCTCGGATTTACGTACAGAATAATATTCAATGCTCTGAGACCAGGTTGGGGGGAGGAATGCTGCAGTTGGAACACAATGAGGGGAATGCTAGTCTAGTGCTGCTGAAGTATGATCCATTAGGTACTTAGGCACTGAAAACGCTACTTATAATGAGATTTTTTTATTCTCCTTCCTGTCCTTGTCTTGAGCAAACAGAGCAATTTCTGATTCCTCCTCAGTACCCCAAGGCTTTTCTCCATCTCTCTGTCTAAGAACTCTTACAAAGGAAACTGTAAAATGTTATAGGAGTGTCGTCTTGGGAAGATATTGCACCTTACTGCAGAGAATCATTACTTTACCATAAAGGATCGCTTTTTTTCTATAATGTCTCTGCACTGCAGTGTGGATCTCTTCAATAGTGTTTCATCCACCATATCTGTGTTAGTAGGACACAGACTGATATTGTATGTAAATCCACAGTATTAGTGTCTCCAGTGAGTGGAGATGTAAACCATAGCAGGTACTGTGGTGGAAATATCCCCACCTTCCCTCTCATCTCCTGTTCACAACAACAACAACTATCATTGGCCTTAATCATTCGCTGCTTGTTTTTCTCATGCTGTTGGAGGTGAGAATGCATAATTTGGGGTTGTTCAATTTCCTTCTTTCCTCTGAATCGCATGATTCTATTGTGCGTTGTTTGCTTTGGCCCATTTACCCCATCGTGTCTAAATAGTGTGAGTTAGAAACTGCCGTCTCAATATGTTCGCCGATTTAAGTTAAGACGATCAGAACAGTAACATGTAAAAGTCCAGGATTTTAACATGGGACACATTACCCAAGTAGTGGAAAAGGTGGGCTGAATACATGGTGTAACATAGCATTAGGTAATACAACATAGCTGGTGGTGTGCTGAAGAAGCCATTGGTCTTTGGCGGGAACCCTTAATGCTCGGAGACAGATTTTGCCCGGGAGGCAGCCTCCTATCCCACATGTAACATCTGCTTTCCAATGGAATGGGGGAAAGTATGTTTTTCATTTACTGTTGTGGTGATCTGTGCCATCGCTGTTGCTTTATCCCGCAGGTCTCCAGAAAGACTAATTGTACAGTCACACTCATTTGCATAATGATTCTAAAAGTATGTTATCTTCACAAATCTAGCTATTTAGCTGAGTAACTGTGTGTGTGTGGAGGCTTGCGATGTGTATCTGGAGAGATGCACAGGGTGTGATTTCAATATGGTACACAATATTGGAGCCCTTGCCATTATTCTATTGTCCCTTATGAGTGGCTGTATGAGGTTATTCCAAATGGTTAAATGTCTTAACTATCTCGTACCGGTAAGTACCTATTTGAAGGCTAAATGTCTGCTATGTAATTCCAGTTTGTATTGTCACACAGCTATCAGATTATGACTAGTGGGTTGTGCAATATTGTGAAATATATATTTATGTATGGCATATTCCCCACTTGTGCCCTTTTTGGAAATGCATAAGTGGATTGTGTTCACATTCCATGTATTAGTTCTATGGGAATTGTTGTATCTGCAGAGCCGTTCATTTCTGTATTGTACAGTTTGCAAATTTTGATAAATGGGTGTCAAATATTGCAGAACAAGCAATATCTCAGAGGAAATGGCCAAATCATGCTTTATTTGAACAAATGTGGGTGGGCATTAGAGATCTTGCCCTTTCCCAAGTTGACAGTTTAAAAAAATTAACTTTCATTGGTTTTCTAAAAAAATTATATCTAGAGTCCATGTTATCTGTTATGATGTTAAGTCAAATACAAGATGTTTCTCTGACAGGACTCCTCCTCATCACACGTGTCAGTGTTTCCCTCTCTGCTCTCACCAAAGAGAGAGTAAACATTGCTTTGAAGTGGATTATATAGCCCAAGGAGCAGACTTAGAGCAGCCCGCCCTGTTCCCACTGCAGCATCCCACATGCTTATCACATTCATATGAAAGCCAAGGTATTTTTGCTCCGCCTCAGTCACTAACCATGCCTTTTTCATGCCTGTTTTTACCCAGTCATTCTTGCTCATGGAGGTGATACAGTATATACTTAATTGGCAGACACCTCTTTCTGCCCCCTGTCACGATCTAGCCCGTCACCCCGTAGTAGAGGCTCCAGAGGAGCCAGGCTGTTAAGAGGCCTTGTTGACCTTGCCTATTCAGCCATTAATGTCAGTTTGATCTCCGCTGTCTGCTCCTGGAGTGTTGCAACTACAGCACTGATATCACAGCATCACACCAATAAAAAAAGCTTAATTAAGTTGTCTCCCCTTGCAGTCAGAAGTGACTAAATGTTTTTCCCTTCTGATTTACCTGGGCTGTCAGTCACCGGTGCCTCCCACGAGTGGGCTCCACTCCTGTATGTCGTGGACTGTTAGATATAGGGTTTGCAAAGACAAAGCTGTCAAATCGTTAGTGCCCTCTCAGCCCCCCAGTCTGTGTGTAAACAGGAGTAGACTTTTTTTTTACACTGTAAAAAAATATTTGTTGCGTCAACTTAAAAAAGTTTGTAACCTGGCTGCCTTAAATTTGCAAATCAAATACAATTTGGATTTCGTGTAGAGTTAGCATAACCTAAAGTTACTTCAAAGTAAGTGGAACTGACAAATTTGGATTGAATAACTTGAGTGAACTTTATCTTTTTCGTTCAATCAATGTGCTTCAACTGATTTTCCAGAGATCAAACTGACATTAACTCTAGACCACCTTTACCACCTTTACTCCACACACAGAGATGTGTACAAAGCTCTCCCTCGCCCTCTATTTGGCAAATCTGATCATAATTATATCCTCCTGATTCCTGCTTACAAGCAAAAACTAAAGCAGGAAGCACCAGTGACTCGGTCTATAAGAAAGTGGTCAATTGAAGCAGATGCTAAGCTACAGGACTGTTTTGCTAGCACAGACTGGAATATGTTCCGGGATTCTTTCGATGGCATTGAGGAGTACATCATATCAGTCACTGGCTTCATCAATAAGTGCATCGATGGCGTCGTCCCCACAGTGACCATATGTACATATCCCAAACCAGAAGCCATGGATAACAGGCAACATCCGCACTGAGCTAAAATGTAGGACTGTCACTTTCAAGGAGCGGGACTCTAACCCGCATGCTTATAAGAAATCCCGCTATGCCCTCCGACAAACCATCAAACAAGCAAAGCATCTATACAGAACTAAGATTGAATTGTACTAAAACGGGCTCCGACGCTCGTTGGATGTGGCAGGGCTTGCAAACTATTACAGACTACAAAGATAAGCACAGCCGCAAGCTGCCCGGTGTCACGAGCCTACCAGATTAGCTAAATCACTTCTATGCTAGCTTTGAGGCAAGTAACACTGAAGCATGCATGAGAGCATCAACTGTTCCAGATGAATGTGGGACCACGCTCTCCGTAGCTGATGTAAGACCTTTTAACACGTCAACATTCACAAGGCCGTATGCCCAGATGGATTACCAGGACGTGTACTCCGAGCATGCGCTGACCAACTGGCAAGTGTCTTCACTGACATTTTCAATAGCAACATGTTTCTGTTGGTATTACAGACATGAGTCTGTAATACCAACATGTTTCAAGCAGACCACCATAGTCCCTGTGCCCAAGAACACTAAGGTAACCTGCCCAAATGTAGCCATGAAGTGCTTTGAAAGGCTGGTAATGGCTCACATCAACACCATTATCCCAGAAATCCTCTCTATTGCACTCCACACTGCCCTTTCCCACCTGGACAAAAGGAACACCTATGTGAGAATGCTATTCATTGACTACAGCTCAGTGTTCAACACCATAGTGCCCTCAAAGCTCATCACTAAGCTAAGGACCAACCCTGAGACTAAACACCTCCCTCTGCAACTGGATCCTGGACTTCCTGACGGGCCACCCCCAAGTGGTAAGGGTAGGTAACAACACATCCGCCACGCTGATCCTCAACATGGGAGCCCCTCAGGGGTGCGTGCTCAGTCCCTTCCTGTACTCCCTGTTTACAACATGACTGCATGGCCAGGCATGACTACAACACTAGAATCAAGTTTGCAGATGACACAACAGTGAGGGAGGAGGTCAGAGACCTGGCAGTGTGGTGCCAGGACAACAACCTCTCCCTCAACGTGATCAAGACAAAGTAGATGATTGTGTGACTACAGGAAAAGGAGGACCGAGCATGTCCCCATTCTCATCGACGGGGCTGCAGTGGAGCAGGTTGAGAGCTTCAAGTTCCTTAGTGTCCACATCAACAACAAACTATCATATTCTAAAACACTAAGACAGTCGTAAAGAGGGTACCACAAAGCCTATTCCCCTCAGGAGACTGAAAAGATTTGGCATGGGTCCTCAGATCCTCAAAAGGTTCTACAGCTGCACCATCAAGAGCATCCTGACTGGTTGCATCCCTGCCTGGTATGGCAACTGCTCAGCCTCCAACCGCAAGGCAGTACAGAGGGTAGTGCTTACAGCCCAGTACATCATTGGGGCCAAGCTTCCTGCCATCCAGGACCTCTATACCAGGCGGTGTCAGAGGAAGGCCCTAAAAACTGTCAAAGACTCCAGCCACCCTAGTCATGGACTGTTCTCTTTGCTACCGCATGGCAAGCGGTACCGGAGTGCCAAGTCTAGGTCCAAAAGGCTTCTTAACAGCTTCTACCCCCAAGCCATAAGACTCCTGAACAGCTAATCAAAGGGCTACACAGACCCCTATTTTACACTGCTGCTACTCTCTGTTTATTGTCTATGCATAGTCACTTTAACTCTACCTACGTGTACATTTTACCTCAATTATCTTGGCTAACCGGTGCCCCTGCACATTGACTCTGTACCGGTATGCCCTGTATATTGCCCAACTATTGTTATTTTACTGCTGCTGTTTAATTATTTAATACTTTTATTTTAAATGTTTTACTTTTCAATTTGTTTTACTTTTTCTTAACTTCTTAAAGCATTGTTGGTTAAGTATGTAAGCATTTCACTGTAAGGTTGTATTCAGCGAATGTAACAAATACAATTTGATTTGATTTGAACATCTTGAACTCAAGATGCTTGGCCAAATTACCAAGTGGAGAGGACAACTATTTCATAGTCATGAAAACAAAACTATTAGTTTTAACCCTCCAAAGTTATCTGGCTGCCCTAACATTTTAAGTTTTGTCAACTTCCTATACAGTTGAAACAACTACTTTGAAAATTACACATCTCTGAACTGACTAACATGTTGGCCAGACCGCTCACAGGTGCGTGTGGCATCGCTCGCATGTTGATTTTGTCCACCCACACCAGACCCGATCAGGACACACAGGTTGAAATATCAAATCGAACTCTGAACCAACTATATTAATTTGCAGACAGGTCGAAAAGCATTAAACATTTATGGCAATTTAGCTAGCTAGCTTGCTGTTGCTAACTCATTTGTCCTGGGATATAAATATTGGGTTGTTATTTGACCTGAAATGCACAAGGTCCTCTACTGCGACAATTAATCCACAGATAAAAGAGTAAACCGAGTTTGCTAGAAACAATCTCTCCTCCTTCAGGCTTCTTTTTCTTCTTCGGACTTTATATGGCAGTTGAAAACTAACTTTAAGGTGCATTACCACTACCGACTGGAGTGTAGACCTCAGCTCATCTTTCAATCATCCATGTGGGTATATGCTCCTAAAAACCAATGAGGAGATGGGAGAGGTGGGACTTGCAGCGCGTCAAGCTTCACAAAAAGAACCAAGTTCTATTTTAGCGCCTGGCAAAGCAGACGCTCGTTGACGTGCACAAGCAGTGTTGGTGCAATGATTGAATAACATGTATGTGTAAATTCACCACACGCGATCATTGTGGTCAGCATGTAAGTCTTTTACATTATATAAAGCAGATTCCAATAGGGAAAATTGTGCTCCCATGTGTTTCTTGCTCATGTGTGAGCATTTCCGCCAGCTTCCAAAGTGACAGTGTACTCAGTATTATCAACCAACCAAAAGACCACTTTAACTACATTTTCCATAACGGTTACAGAAACCTTTCACTTGTTACTTTTTACATGTGGTTGTTTATCGACCGTTGTTGAATGGGCTAATTAAAGTCACTCTGGATAAAAGTGTCTGCTAAATGACTAAAATGTAAATGTGAAAATGGACAGTTGCAAAGCATGCTGGGTAATGTTCTCTGCTCCCCCCCAAAATTAATTGAAGTCATCTGAAATTGATTTAAAAAATTTAAAAAATACAGCTGTTGTTTCAGTTGATTTTACTTTTTGGTTTTGAATTTCTAAGTGTAGTAAACATGTTGATCTTTGTTGATTCTACTTGATTTCATTAGTTATATATATTAACTTTACAATTTTTGTCAATGCAGCGGTTATGTTGCTTCAGTTGATTTGATTTCATGGTTGTATGCACTACCGGTCAAAAGTTTTAGAACACCTACTCAATCAAGGGTTTTTCTTTATTTGTACTATTTTAGTCACCTGGAATGCATTTCAATTAACAGGTGTGCCTGCGTTTGAGCCAATCAGTTGTGTTGTGACAAGGTAGGGGGTATACTTGTTGGTGTGTGCTATCGGTCTCCTCAGCAGAATCATTTCTATGATTTACTTGAATCGAATTGCTGTGATCACAATGTATTTGCTGATAGAGAATGTATTCTGCTTGGCGATTTTAATACAACTGTGCAGTTATCACCCAAGAAAAGTACACTAGTAAATGCCCTGTATAACTTTAATCAGTTATTTGGACTAAAACAACTGGTTGTTGAGCCAACCCAGGTGTATTGACAGTAAATGAATTTTGGATTTTGATTATTGTATCAGATCAAGAGAACGTCTGTCAGTCAGGAGTCTTAAATATTGGTTTTAGTGATCATATGGTAACCTACTGTAAACATAAGAAATCAAAAATGCTTCTAGAGCCAGATAATAAATACATGAAGGTACGGTTTATGAAACAATACTCAAATAACATTTTGTAGAGGTCCTTGGAATTTTGGATTGGTCTCGTGTACTAAACTGTGATGATGTTGATCAAGCTTGTTATCTTTTTAAAGATCTGTTTCTGTCTGCACTCGACTCTCTGGCTGTGATGAAACAAATTAGAATCAAACAGCAGTCAGGGAAATTGATAATTTCCGAGATCTTAGACCTTATAAGGAAAAAGGGATTGCTACCTGGCCAGATTCAGAATGGACAAATCTACAACAAGATTATGATGGTTATATTAACTGCAGAAACCAGGCAAGATACAAATAAGGCCAAATCCGAACATTATGTAGACGCCGTTAATGGCAACTTACATCAGCCTCGTAAACTGTGGAAATTTTTCAAGGACATTGGCTTAAAAACTCTGCATAAGGTAAAATCCTGTAATATTGCGTTGTATATTGATGATGTTTAATGTCATGACCAGGCAAAGGCTGCCAATTATTTTAACAAATTCTTTACAACTATAGCCTCATCTCTTGGTTCCCAGGTGGTTCCACTCCACAAGAAGAGCAGTAAAACAAATGTAGGAAACTACAGGGCTGTGTCAATCCTCAGCACCTTATCCAAAGTTGTTGAGAGATTCGTTTTTAATCAGCTTGAGGGATACCTTCTTGAGCACAAACTTCTTTATGAACTACAATCTGGCTTTAGAACAGCTCATTCCACTGATACTTGCCTTATCTACCTTTTTGACCACATCAAGCAGGAAAGTGAGAAGGGGAACTATACAGGTATGGTCATGTTAGACTTGCAGAAAGCTTTTGACACTGTGGACCATGTTATTCTCCTGATGAAACTGAAATGCATGGTCTAAATGATGTAACAGTGAGGTGGTTTAGGTCTTATCTGACCAACAGAACACAAGTATGTAATGTTGGTGATGTTCTGTCAGAGGCCAAAGAAATATCCTGTGGAGTACCGCAGGGATCCATTTTAGGGCCTCCCTTATTTCTTATATACGTTGATGATGTGCCAGATACTGTGCAAACTCCTGCTTTATGCTGATGATTCAGCCATACTGGTATCAGGGAAGGATACAGTTTACATAGAGGAGACCCTGAGTAAGGAATTGCATTTTGTTAGAGATTGGTTGTCTGACAACAAATTGTCACTACATTTGGGAAAAACTTAAATCGATTTTGTTTGGAACAAAATGTAGATTGCTTAGGGCTGACAAAATAACAGTAAACTGTGCAGGCGAGGAGATTTGAATCTAAAACAAGTGAAACTTATCTTGGTGTGTCCCTAGATCAATCCCTTTCTTGAGACATGATTGCTGCTAAAATTCTTTCTAAAATGGCAAACAAATTGAAATGTTTATATCGTAACACTAGATATTTTAACATAAGAAACTGCTTGTCTCAACATTGATTCAGTGTCATTTTGATTACGCCTGCTCTGCTTGGTATAGTGGGCTATCGGAAAAGCTGAAAAAGAGAATGCAGGTCATGCAAAATAATGTTATCAGATATATGCTGAATGTCCCCCCTAGGATCCACATAGGGGTACAGGAGTTCCGGAAGGGGGCTTGTTGCCTTTGGAGTCCAGAGTGGATCAACTTAAACTTAAACTCTATCATATGTTTGACATCTTAAATGAGCGTGCCCCAGGTTACATGAAAAACCACATTGATATGGTCTATAACCAACAAAGTCACAATACCAGAGCTAGTGTTATGCCTTAAAAAAAAAAAATCACAAGAGTAAACAGTACTGTGAGGAGCACGTTTTTCCATACAGACATTTGTCTATGGAATAGCTTTAAAAAGTTTTTCATTTGGACAAGGTTGTCTAAGTAAGGGAAATCACTCCATTGCCCCTTGTGCCCCTACTGCTGGTCAGGTGTATTTATTTGAAGGATCAGTATGATGTGCAATTAATAGATTGTTTTAATGTGAAAGGAATATGGTTGATTTTTAAGGTTAGGGAGAAGTGCAGTGAATAGTGCCACTTTTAAGGATGTCAATATAAATGAATGTATTTATGGTTGTTTGTCATTGTGTCTCGACTTTTATTCATGTGTTATTGTTTTTACCATCGAGGACCACTTTGGAAGTAAACGTTTTAATAAATACTTTCAAGTGGTATCCTCTGGGTCCACGTTGTACATTTTGTTGTATATGTCTGTTGCCCAAAATAAATTCAATTTAATCAATACAGAGGATAGTACTTTACCAAATAGGGCTAAGTCCATATTATGGCAAGAACAGCTCAAATAAGCAAAGAGAAATGACAGTCCATCGTTACTTTAAGACATGAAAATAGTCTAAATAAAGAAAAAACCCTGAATGAGCAGGTGTTCTAAAACTTTTAACCAATAGTGTATTTCCAAATTGAGTAAACACTAGAGATGTGTATGATGCACTAACATTTGTTGCATAAACACATTCATTTTCCATTCTAAATTCAAATCTGCTGCGATGTTGCTCATGAGCTGGGCCTCAGAGCTAGATCGTCTGGACTGACTTCTTGTAGGCCCCATTCAGCAGTTATAGCCCGATTAGAGTTGTGTCTCTGGTAGCTTACTTAAAACACAGTAAAACACAGTTTTCAACATCGCATAGATAAAAATTACCTAGCAAATTAAATAGGTTGTCATTCAACTAATAAAGCTTATATCACTCAAGCCATATTAGCATTTTAATGATGAAGGTGCCGCGCAGATGTGTAATATCAGGAACAGGCCGCTTACCTTACGCTGGTCAACGAGCGAAGCTGGGCACAGTGCGCAGTTTGACTAGGTCACTGATATTGCACAGTGCGCCGTTTGACAAGGTTATTGTTATTGCCTGGGGTTGTTCGGCATGCAAAGTGACTTGTAGATCAATGACTGTCACCACAGTCACATGCAGTTCGACACTGAAAGAGAACACGCATCAGTTGTCAGAGACGACGAGAGGTATTTTTGGAAGGTAGAAAAAATATTATATGAGGAAAAAAAACATTTAGTGAACCGGCGATTCGTAACATTTGAATGGATTTTCTGACAGATGCATGCTACAGTACATTTGGATCGGTTTGTGGTCCATGGACTGATGCACTTGTATCTTAAACATTTGAATCAGGGACCGATGCATATCAGTTAATCTTAACATCCCTATTAAACACATCGTTTTTGTTAACTCAGCTTGATTGAATGTTTTGGCATTTTGAGTGAGTTGAAGTCAACTTTTAAAAAAGTCAGCTCTTCAACTGTTGCTAATTAAGTTGACTTGACTAGATAAAACAAGTCATTTTGGATGAATCTCAATATATTTTTTTACAGTGTGGTATAGCTGCTGGAGGTTTGGTGTCTCTGCCCATCCTCAAAGTGGTAGGCCTAACACAAACAGCTGGTGGCTTGGTGGGTACTGTAGTGTCAGCTTGATACTTTATGAATGATGAGGGGAGAGAATATCTATATGCCAATATGCTTATGAAGGAAATTATGAAATGCCACAAAATACAGTAAAGTAGCTTCATACAACCATACTGATCTTGCGAGTTTACATCCTCATCTTGCGAGTTTACATTATAGGTAGCGAAACAGAAAGTAATATCACAAGACCAGGATGGTCTTACAAGACTAAGTCCACAGGGCTAGAATGAATCATTGTAGAGAGGTTAATTCCAGTCCACAAGGCATTTAAATAAGGAGGCACTATGAGTGGCATAAAATATGTGGGGGCACCAGCTCAGAGTGGAGAGGATAGTTGAATTCCTTCTTGCTTGCAGTCCAGTGACGGTGACAATGTCTGTTTATAACACTTTATGTGGCTCTCTGTCTTCCTAACTAGCGACAGTTGGTTTTCAGGATGTTAATCATTTGCTTGTGGAGGAGGCTTTTGAATCTTAAGTATAAGGTATCAACAGCAATATAAAAGTAAATATAGTTGCAAGCAGTAATGAATAGGGTTCACAGTTTGGTAGATAGGACCAGGGTTGGGTAGGTTACTTTCTAAATGTAATCCGTTAGTAACTACTTATCTGTCCAAACTTGTAATGTAACTTTTGGATTACCCAAACCCAGTAACATAATCTGATTACATTCAGTTACTATTAGATTACTTTCCCCTTAAGAGGCTTCAGAAGAAGACAACAATGTATGTTACCAATTGAATGACATCTACTGCAGGATAAATTAATGTTAAAGTTTACATAGCTGGCCATATATGGACGTTCAATTTTACTTTAAGGGTTGGTTATGTAGGCTTATTCTAACCCATCACTTTCTATCTAAATATAATAATATGATTAAATTATATCTTTATATTAAAAAGCAAAGTGTATCAGAATTCCAGTCATTCCAATACATGTTATACTCCTTGATCTTCAAGAATATGACTTGGAAATATGGAAGTATAGATTAGACAAATTATTTTACCTGAGAATAACACCAAAACTAAGGACCTATTAGCCAGCCCTACTCCGTTGTTTATGATTTTGTTGTCATGGAGGACTGATTGGGCTCATTGATTTGAGTTGAAAAATAAATGCTGCGCTCATGGAATGGCCTGCTTTGAGCACTACTGAAAAGTGCTATTTACATGTGAAAAATCAATGCCATATGCTGCATTTGCTATAGGCCTATTGTTGACCTTTTTGTTGGCGATACTTTGATATCTTGATAATATGCAGCTGTTTAAAGGGCAAATCCACAGGTGAAACAATAACCAAACGCTTGCCCTGCCTCTGTTTTGGTAAAAAGCTGAGGGATGGGCCTGGAGAAATATAACCACTCTCAGATTAATAGACAGAGTTATGAACGCAAGGACTGACAATCCATGATATCAAAAGTATTGTAACGCTATACAATGTTTGTTTACATTTACAGTGTTTACAAACATTGGAGAAAAACAAGCTTATATTTTGGGTTCTGATGGATAGTGACAGTTGAACTAAGCTCATAAGTTATATTCTTCAAGAATCAATATATATATATATATATATATATATCCAGAAATGGATGTAGCAACTACAGATTGCCCCTTTATGTCTATCAAAAGTGTGCAAGTTTGAGCATGTGTCCATTAAGCCTATGGATTTATTTTTGATCAGCATGAATTCGATTGAGCAAGAAATGTCCCGGTTTTATTCCACAGGCTGGGATCCGCACTATACAGCTGTTGCAAGAGCGCATTTTTCACTGGATGTCTACTGGTTTCAAAAACAAAGACTGACAGGCAGTTTAAACTTCTTGAATTCAACAATTATTGGGTTCAAATACACATTTAGATTTGTGAACAGTCATCCACAACAACCATAATCCATAAAGTGCAAATAGCTAAATGAGAGAGCAGCAGTGTGATTCACATCAATGCACTATCTAGATATCAATAATAAGGGATATCCGTATCATCGTAGACTACACTCCTGTCATCATTACCTCCAAGCATTTAGTCAAGTTGGATAATCTTTGGATCCCGACAGCAGTCGCACCATTGGAAGACGTAGCTTGGACTGTAGCCTACAAAAGCCTATTCCTGCTCTTTTCCCATGATCCATCAAACACATTTGGTGTGTCATCATAGTGGTCTCTGATTTATGGTCAGACTCGCTCACGTGGAACAAACTTCAACTGGCACCTTTTTTTCAATGCTGATTTGAATGTCATTGATAAAACAGAGAAGTGTCTGATTTTTTTCCCTGCAAACATCCTTTCTGAATTTAAAAGTAATCCTCTAAGTAATCATCTAGTTTTTCAAAAGTATCTGTAATCTGATTACAATATTTTGCTGGTAATGTAACAGATTACATTTACCATTTTGTTTATAATCCCTTACATAGTTCCAACATGATATAGTTATTGCTATATTCCCTTATGTTAAGTCTGTGAAAGCATTTACCATGTTTATCTGTTAATAGCACAAGGACGACACAAGTTAAATTTAGTCTAGTGCTGTAGGTTGGTTATCTTTGAATGCAGCAGGTAATCATTCTTAAAGTCATTATTTCATGTATTAAGTTTATTGTCCATTTATTGGGTCAATTTAACTTGTGAAATATTAGTGCATTTGTATATGGTGGTCATCTTTGAATTCTGAGACTTTATTTTGTCTAAATCTGTTTGTGTAAATGACTTAAATCTCAGTTGGTACACTCCACATTAGTCTTCCAAAATACTTCAATACACTCTCACAGCTGTAATACGCTGACTGCGCAATACTAATCACAATATTTCAAATTGTTTCATGCAAATGAATGTTAAATTTAAATGATGCAGAGGAATGACTTGATCAATAGTTACTGCTCTAGCATTCTATGGTGCCACCAACTGGTCTGGTGCAGCCATCTATGGTTGCAGTGACTTTACATTCACACAGCTTCTAAGGACAAGTACATGAGGTTTACATACCAAATTTCATGGCCTCATGTCCATGAGTTCAGTTCTTTTTGCCCTGGTGTGATATGGTGCCATCTAGTGGTGTAGAGTGGCCGACTTTGAACTCATCTGTCATCAATGCAAAGGGTGGCTACTTTGAAGAATCTAAAATATATTTTGATTTATTTAACACTTTTTTGGTTACTACATGATTCCGTATGTGTTATTTCATAGTGTTGATGTCTTCACTATTATTCGACAATGTAGAAAATAGTACAAATAAAGAAAAACCCTTGAATGAGTAGGAATATCCAAACTTTTGACTGGGACTATATATATATTTACAAATCGTCTTGGATTCCAAGTGTATTGGCCAATCAATCAATCAATCAATCAATCAATCAATCAATCTTAATTCCAACCCTGTCCACATACTAACCCATCTTTCCCAGTACACTCCCATTTGACTAATTCCTTTTGCAATACATCCTTCTATTTTACTGTGAGGTTCTTGAATCTCTGTATTTGTAACATTTCTACAGAGATTGTCCAAAAAAAGAAATACTTTTCCTAAGAGTATAATCATATTTCCCATTGATTGATTGTCCTAACAGTACTGTTTACAGGTCCATCTGACGTTATGACTTACACAACCACTCCTGGACCCGATTCCAAAAGCGAGCCACCGAAGGAAAGTATCAAACGAGATGATCTATTGATTCTGTTTCCTTGTGGCAGTCTACACAGGGCTGATTGTTCAATACCCCATATATTGAGCATTCTTTTGTGCGACGATCATTTTTTACAATAGTTTAAATTGAAAATAATGGATTTGATGCGTCAATTGTTGTTTTGGATATCAGTTTGTTCACCTGGTGCTATGGTATTGGGACATGACAAATCTGTTCCCAACTATCTTCAATTTTGTGCAGGAAACTTGTCAAACCTCTCAGCCTTAAGTGCAACTGATACGTTTTACGATTTATACTAGTCATTTTTAGCCATTTTTCATTGGAGGCAGACAAACCAATTCATTCCTTTCTTTTGAGGAACTGCCTCTTCCATTTTTGTGGCAGAGCTGAGATGAGATGGTTATACTTTTATATCTCCATACACCTTTGTTAATTACTTGAGCGACATAATTTGGCCATCCTTATTTACAATGTAATTCATAAACATGATACCTTCCTCATACATTTTTTCCAAGAAAATTGGTCTTTCCTCCATCAGTACATTGGGAGTTTGGCCATTATTTGCTTTAATATTTGTTCTGCCTCTTCTGGAGGATGAAATTGGAATTGTAACCAACTCAGTATGGCTTCATTTAAAAGGGAGGATACTTTAAACAGGGTTCCATTGTCAATACACCAGAAATGGTTGGTATTCATCTGTAAAACGGCAAACAGACCCCTTTTGAACATTGGATGTGCCTCTCTTAGTAGGCTGCTGAAAAGCCTGTTTGGATTTAGAAAGGATTTAAATTGACACGTAAAAAAATCAATAACTCAGCCATCTCTTAATCTCTTAACCAATCCCTAAATTAAGAGATGTACTATGAGCCTACATACCGGTGTTTGGTGTTATTTGGATTCACGAGAATACGTTTTTCAAAAGTTTACCAAAATGTCCAAGATGGAGGAAAATCTGACGGATAGATTTTGTTCAGAATGAGAAGACACGTACGAACAAAGTTTCAAGTCTCTAGGTCAAACGGTGCGAAGGTTGAGGTTTTAAGTGAGACTGCTTATAACAGCACCAACTATAAGCGAGTCGGTCCTATTCTTTTTGACCAAATTATTCATGGCCTCTAGTTTCTGTGTGGTGAATTAGAAAAGGTTACCAATCTATGCTTGAGTTATTTGACCATGTCAAAATGTATACAGTTGAAGTTGGAAGTTTACATACACTCAGGTTGGAGTCATTAAAACTCATTTTTCAACCACTCCACACATTTCTTGTGAACAAACTATAGTTTTGACTAGTCGGTTAGGACATCTACTTTGTGCATGACACAAGTCATTTTTCCAGCAATTGTTTACAGACAGATTATTTCACTTATAATTCACTATCACAATTCCAGTGGGTCCAGAAGTTTACATACACTAAGTTGACTGTGCCTTTAAACAGCTTGGAAAATTCCAGAAAATGATGTCATGGCTTTAAAAGGTTCTGATAGGCTAATTGACATCATTTGAGTCAATTGGAGGTGTACCTTAGTGCCTCTTTGCTTGATATCTTGGAAAAATCTAAAGAAATCAGCCAAGACCTCAGAAAAGCAAATGTAGACCTCCACAAGTCTGGTTCATCATTGGGAGAAATTTCGAAATGCCTGAAGGTACCACATTCATCTGTACAAACAATAGTACGCAAGTATAAACACCATGGGACCAAGCAGCCGTCATACCGCTCAGGAAGTAGACACGTTCTGTCTCCTAGAGATGAACTTCTTTGGTGCGAAAAGTGCAAATCAATCCCAGAACAACAGCAACGGACCTTGTGAAGATGCTGGAGGAAACAGGTACAAAAGTATCTATATCCACAGTAAAACGAGTCCTATATCGACATAACCTGAAAGGCCGCTCAGCAAGGAAGAAAACACGGCTCCAAAACCGCCATAAAAAAGCCAGACTACGGTTTGCAGCTGCACATGGGGACAAAGATCGTACTTTTTGGAGAAATGTCCTCTGGTCTGAATAAATAAAAATGGACAATGACCCCAAGCATACTTCCAAAGTTGTGGCAAAATGGCTTAAGGACAACAAAGTCAAGGACTTGGAGTGGCCATCACAAAGCCCTGACCTCAATTGCATAGAACATTTGTAGGCAGAACTGAAAAAGCGTGTGCGAGCAAGGAGGTCTACAAACCTGACTCAGTTACACCAGCTCTGTTAGGAGGATGGGCCAAAATTCACCCAACTTATTGTGGGAAGCTTGTGGAAGGCTACCCGAAACGTTTGACCCAAGTTAAACAATTTATAGGCAATACACTCAATTAGTTTTTGGTAGCATGCAAACTTCTGACCCACTGGGAATGTGATGAAAGAAATAAAGCTGAAATAAATCATTCTGTCTATTATTATTCTGACATTTCACATTCTTAAAATAAAGTGGTGATCCTAACTGACCTAAATAGGGATTAAATGTCAGGAATTGTCAAAAACTGAGTTTACATGTATTTGGCTAAGGTGTATGTAAACTTCAGACTTCAACTGTATATATATCTTTTGTTTTTACAATTCTGAGAATGACAATACGTTTCAAATCTTTGCTGTGAACCCCTAAATAATGTATGGTCTTGCTTTTTATGTCTGGAAAGGCTGAGGTCAATTGTTCACTTTAGTCACTGAAGCACCCAGCTACCTTGTCTTAGACTAGAGATAAAAAATATAAATTACATTTAAGACTCTTCGATATAAATTATGCAAGATGATGACCTCGATGCAAGCAGGACTTGCTTAAATAGGCAGCAGTAGATATCATGACATTAGCAGACACAATTTTCTGTCAGACATTAAAGGGCAGGGAAATGTTATTTCTGGCTCTGGAGGGCTGGCATCCTGCGGCTTTTATGAGTAACATAAAATCTCTGATGGCTAACGATCCAGAATTAGTCGTAATATAGGCCCATTAATTTAAACAAAAACGCTGAGAGAGAGAACAATTAAACAAAGTCATTCGGTGGTCAGCTGGAATGAAGATTGGGGATGCCCTTCTAAAGTCTTTCAGCACATGAGGAGTGCAGTCATCAGGAACATAGGCACATGTGGTGAAGGAGAAGGAACAGACCTGAAGAGACGCATCCTGACTGAGTACTCGTATCATTAACATCTCACGTCTGTTGACCCTTCCTCAGATCGTTTCTGTTCCCTACCCCTCGTAACAGAGAACATTCCTATTTCCTTGAGGAAGATCTGTGTTTGTTCCTCGATACGTAAAGCGGCGAAGGGATGGGATGAGGGTCTCACTCTCATCAATGCAAAACGGGGAGAGGCTGGAAACCAAGACACAGCTGCTGTAAGCAGTTAGCTGTTGTCGCTCCAGTGTCCACCCATAGAGCAGAGCCATGGTGTGAGAACAGGGGTGTGATGCTGACCAGTGACCAGGCCAACACTGACCCACAGAGCAGAGCCTGCATTGTGAGAACCGGGGTGGGATGTCAAACTGTAACCAGACAACTAAGGATCCACACAGCAGAGCCACAGTGAGAGGACAGGGGTCTGATGCCGAGACGCACTGCTTCCTCAGTGTTCCCTATCCTCTTAAAGCACCTCAGATGGGATGACACTGTCACAAAAGGCACGTCTTTTAATGACGGGTCGTTTAGATAAACATTTATCTTACTTTTGTCCTCCGTACGTGGCCGTGGAGCTCTGAAGGAAAGCCAGCCCCACTGGTATTTGACTATTGACACGTGCCCATGGAGATAAAGCGAGCTGAGGTTTTTGACCTTTTGCTCTGATGGTTTGACAGGCTACCGGCAGGGAGATGTCAATTTTTTTTTTGACATGTACTCAAATCAAATCAAATTGTATTTGTCACATGCGCCAAATGCAACAGGTTGAGACCTTACAGTGAAATGCTTACTTACAAGCCCATAACCAACAATAATTTAAGAAGTTAATTAAGAGAAACTTTGAAAATAAAATTGAAAATAAAAGTAGCAAATAATTAAACAGCAGCAGTAAAATAACAATAGCGGGGCAATATACAGGGGGTACCGGTACAGAGTCAATGTGCTGGGGCACCGGTTAGCCAAGGTAATTGAGGTAATATGTGCACACACACACACACGGGTTAGAGAATTGAGCCTTGCCACTATTTGGCAAGATTGCACATACCAAGGCAGATTTGTTCACACCCTCAGAAAATGAAGAGGCGTCAGAAAGCACTCATTGTTGAATTATATATACTTTGTAGAGGAGGTTTGTGACAGTATGTGGCTTCCCTGTTTGCTTTGTCATGAAGGAATATGTCAACAGCTAATCTTATGATCAGAGTTCTGTAGACACAGAACATGAAATATCAGATAAACACTTAACCACCTTCTTAGAAGTCACTTCTTATTTTTACAGTGTAAAGAAGTCTAAAGGCTTTGCAGCGGTGCCAGAATCTCAGGGAGAAGAAATTAAAACTAGAACAGATCAATAGGGTAGATGAAGGACTTTGTATTTACCATGCTGCTTCTACCTCCCCCATCTCAAAGAGTAGTAATAACTGCATTGCCCCCCTCCTCTCGGTCTCCACTTCTCCCCCACACACCCACTCCTCCCCTCTTCTTCCCTCCTGTCCCACCCCCCTCTCTGTCTCTTTCTCTGTCTCACGCACACAGTGATGACTGATGAGATGCATGTAATTTCGAGCTAGAATCTGCTGCATATCCCATCAGTCCCTTTGCTCTGGATAACCTCTTACCCTCGTTGCTTTTGGGTTGTTTTTCCAAAAAGACCCACCCGTTTACATTTACCTTGTAAGCAACGCAGTATTTATGTTGTGACATTTATAAAATGGCGTTTCTTGGGATTTTTCAGAGCTATTCCCCAGACTTAGCTTTTTTTGTCTTGTTGCCAGGTGCCTCAGTCATTACATTATTTATGTTTGTTCGTACTCTATGCATGTGTGGGTGATTCCAGTATTAATCCTTACAAATCTCCTACACTGTTGGTGTGTCTGAAGAAATGGGTGAATAACAGCAGCTTTAGAAACTAACCTTTGGAGGGGAAAACACAGGAACCGAATGCTGTAACTATCATGTTTCAGGTAAGACCCACATGCAGACTGTGTAGAAGTAACAATGTTTATTACAGCAACAGGGGCAGGCAAACGACGGGTCAAGGCAGGCAGGGGTCGATAATCCAGAGTAGTGGGACAAAGGTACAGGACGGCAGGCAGGCTAAGGTCAGGCGGAGGTCGGTAATCCAAAGTAGTGGGGCAATGGTACAGGACGTCAGGCAACCTCAGGGTGGGCTGAAAAGGTTAAAACAGGAACAATCAATCGACAGGAACAATCAATCGACAGGAACAGAGGGAAAAACACTGGTAGGCTTGACGAAACAAACTGGCAACAGACAACCAGAGAACGCAGGGATAAGTACCCAGGGGATAATGGGGAAAATGGGCGACACCTGGAGAGGTGTGGAGACAATCACAAGGACAAGTGAACCAGATCAGGGTGTGACTACCCACTTCCCTCTAGGAATGCCACTTGGCATCCTACCTGGGCGCATACCTGATTGAGCGCGGTGCCAGCGTTGGAACTTAGAGATGAGGCCTGGGTCCAGGATGTCCCTAGCAGAGAACCAACACCCTCTCCTCCGGGCTATAACCCTCCCAGTCAACCAGGTACTGGAATCCCCTGCTCCGAGGTTGAACCTTCAAGAGAAGTCTCACTATGTACACTGGTCAGCCGCCGATGAGACGGGGGAGAGGGGTGGCCTGAAAACAGGGGACAAGGGGCAGTAAGACATGGTTTTAACTCTAGACACAAAAAGTAGGAAACATACAGAGGGTACGGAGCTTTAGAGGACGAACAGCATCGGGGCTAATGATCTTGGAGCGGGGAGAAAGGTCTCGGCTTCCATGGGTGTAGCCACAGCACTATAGGGGCATTCCAGTGCCTCAGGCTTCATCTTCTTGGATACCGGTCGGTGCTGAGGAAGCGAAGTGGCCCAGGCCTTACTGAAACCCTCCCAGAGGTCCTGGTACTCTGCAGGGCTGGTGTAGGGGTCCGGGGCAATTTCCAAGCTCCCAGGAAGACGTCCCGGGGCAGGCAGAGCTGACTTCAGACAATGAGTGTGGCAGGATGGGCTCAAACCCACGATGGCACCAGTAGCCCAGTCAATAGAGGGATTGTGTCGCTGGAGCCAAGAGAATTCCAATACTACGGGAACCTTCAGAGGCTCAACTAGAAGGAATTTGATCGTCTTGCTGTGGTTCCCTGACACTCATATGTTGATGGGGTGGTATATTGGGTGACCCGGCCTAGAAAGCGCCCGTCCAGCGCTCTAACATCCATAGGAATGGAGAGGGGTTGAGTGGGGATGCCCAGCTCTGAGGTAGGTAACATCTATAAGACATATCGGCGCCCAATTCGATGAGTACCTGGAGAGACTTGGACTGGTCACCCCACAAAAGGGTGGCATGGAGAGGGGGGCAAGTAAGGGGAGAAGAACAATTCTCTTTAAGACCCAGTGTATTCACTCCAATGAATGAGATAGGTCTCTTGAAGGGACAGGTATATACAAAATGACCGGCAGTACCGCAATACAGACAACTCTGGGTGTCAAGTCTGTGTACGCGTTTGGCAGGAGACAGCCTAGTCCTGCATCGGCTCGGGAAAACATGAATTGGCAGTTTGAGGATCTTGGAGGAACTCGGGTATGCTCGGATCCTCTCGGGGACGTAGACGCCAGGAACTTCCAGAGCTCCTCAGATGCAAGGTGGGATCCTTGAGTGAGCAATTGCGACCACAATCAGACCTCTTCTCCCTCCTACGTTCCCGTAGCCGACCATCGATCCGGGTGGTTAAAGCGATGAGTGAGTCGAGATCCGGTGGTAGCTCATCGCTTTCTTCCGCCGATAACAGTGCTTCCAGGCACCCTCCGCTGCTGGCATGTGGAACTCCACCGCATAGTCTGCTGCACTGAGGGAGTCCTGCCGAAGCTGGAGTAACTTCCGGGCAGCCTCTCTCCCGGACACCGGAGCCTCAAACTTTTTTCACCTCTGCCACTAATACCTCCATACTGAAGCAAATAGCTGACTGTTGTTCCCAAACGGCCGTAACCCAGGCGAGGGCCCTCCTGGACATCAGCGAAGTACGCTATCTTAGAGCGGTCAGAGGGGAAGGAGGAAGGCTGTAGCTCCATGACGAGGAAACACTGAGCGAGAAACGCCCGACAGGTGCCCGATTCTCCATCAAAGCACTCCGGGGGAGGTAAGTGGGGTTCCTGGGAATCCAGGGTGAAGGCACCACTACCAACCAGGTTACTGAGGGGCTGAGAAGTTACTGTCGTGGTAGGCTGCCAAGTAGGCAACCCACAGACTTGCTCCCGCAAAATGTCCAATGCTGAGCTGTGACCTGGAAACTCCTCATACTTACCAATGGTGGCTCCTTGGGAGGAGATGGCATAGCAGAGCTGGTCCAAGTCTGCTGGGTCAGTCATGGCCAGTTCATACATGTAAGACCCAAATGCAGACTGTGTAGAAGTAACAATGTTTATTACAGCAACAGGGGCAGGCAAACAACAGGTCAAGGCAGGCAGGGGACGATAATCCAGAGAAGTGGGGCAAAGGTACAGGACGACAGGCAGGCTTAGGGTCAGCGCGGGCAGAAAAGGTCAAAACCAGGAACAATCAAAGACAGGAACAGAGGGAAAACCGCTGGTAGGCTTAACGAAACAAAATGAGTTGGCAACAGACGAACAGAGAATAGAGGTATAAGTACCCAGGGGATAATGGGGGAAAATGGGCGACACCTGGAGGGGGGTGGAGACAAGCACAAGGACAGGTGTAACAGATCAGGGCGTGACAGTAGCCTGCTGCTTGGGTGAGAGAAATTACTCAGTATTTATGCTCCATAGCTGTTGTGCTGCTGCATATTGGGCAGAAAAGCAAATAAATTCCCTTGTCTTCACTGGTTTTGGCTCACGCAGCAAGGAAACACATTGGACTTGTTTCATCTGTAATTTGAATAATTTGCTGTTGTTGGCGAGTCCATGTTTACCTACACTGTCTCCAAGTGCTAAAATATTCATATTAGTTTTGTCTTCATTGCATCTGAAATATGAGTTGCTCAGAGCTGACAGTAAAGATTATGTTTGTCATCAATCTCAGCAGGACTTAGTACTACAGTATTCACAAGCAAGGTGACTACAAAGGTTAAATCCCACTGGGGTAGGTTACTATACCTCTAACCATTGAAGAGCTTTGGCATTTACCATGGCTTGGGACATAAACATGACTTATACAGTACAATATGGAAGGCCCAAAGCTTCCATTACTAACAACCTATAGTTTTATACTATATACAGTGCATTTGGAAAGTATTCAGACCACTGGACTTTTTCAAGATTTTGTTACGTTACAGCCTTACTCTAAAATGGATCAAATACAACATTGTCCTAATCAATCTACCCACAATACCCCATAATTAAAAACAGAAATGCATTATTTACATAAGTATTCAGATACTTTGCTATGAGACTCAAAATTGATCTCAGGTGCATCCTGTTTCCATTGATCATCCTTGAGATGTTTCTACAACTTGATTGGAGTCCACCTATGGTAAATTAAATTGATTGGACATGATTTGGAAAGGCACACCTATCTATTTACAGTTGACAGTCCATGTCAGAGCAAAAACCAAGCCATGAGGTTGAAGGAATTGTCGATAGAGCTCCAACACAAGATTGTGTCGAGGCACAGATCTGGGGAAGGGTACCAAAACATCTCTGCAGCATTGAAGGTCCCCAAGAAAAATGGTTAAATGGAAGAAAAGTTAAGTGGAAGAAGTTTGGAACCACCAAGACTCTTCCTAGAGCTGGCCGCCTGGCCAAACTGAGCAATCGGGGGAGAAGGACCTTGGTCAGGGAGGTGACCAAGAATCCCATGGTCACTCTGGCAGAGCTCCAGATTTCCTCTGTGGGGATGGGAGAACCTTCCAGAAGGACAACCTTCTCTGCAACACTCCACCAATTAGGCTTTTATGGTAGAGTGGCCAGACGGAAGCCACTCCTCAGTAAAAGGCACACTTTGACAAAAGGCACCTAAAGGATTCTCAGTCCATGCGAAACAAGATTCTCTGGTCTGATGAAACCAAGATTTCATCAATTTGGCCTGAATGCCAAGCATCATGTCTGGAGGAAACCCTGCACCATCCCTATGGTGAAGCATGGTGGTGGCAGCATCAAGGTGTGGGGATGTTTTTCAGCAGCAGGGACTGAGAGACTAGTCAGGATCGAGGGAAAGATGAACGGAGCAAAGTACAGAGAAATCCTTGATGAAAACCTGCTCCAGAGCACTAAGGACCTCCGACTGGGCCATGGTTCACTTTCCACCAGGACTCCAACCCTAAGCACACAGCTAAGACAATGCAGGACTGGCTTCGGGAGAAGTCCCCGAATGTCCTTGAACATCGAACATCTCTTGAGAGACCTGGAAATAGCTGTGTGACGCTCCCCCTCCAACCTGACAGAGCTTGGCAGGATCTGCAGAGAAGAATGGGAGAAACTCCCCAAATACAGATGTGCCTAGCTTGTAGCGTCATACCCAAGAAGACTCAGGCTGTAATCATTGCCAAAGGTGCTTCAACAAAGTACTGAGTAAAGGGTCTGAATACTTTATGTAAATGTGATATTTCAGTGTTTTATTTTTTATAAATTAGCAAACATTTCAAAAACACAATTTTTTCTTTGTCATTATGGGGTATTGTGTGTAGATTGATCAGAAAATGTTTTTTAAATCAATTTTATAATAAAGCTGTGCCGTAACAAAATATGGAAAAAGTCAAGGGGTCTAAATACTTTCGGAATATACTGTATATCAACTCAAAGCATTTTGGCTTACGTCATGTGTGTTCTTCATAGCAGCACACACCCTTATTGTTCTTTAAAGCTGTTTACAGTCTTTTTATCTCTCTGTTGTTACGGCCATTGAGGAAAACTGCCTGCCTGTCTGTGTGTCTGTGTGACAAAAGCTAGTCATCAGGCAATCCATTTAGATCCAGGTTCCTTTAGCACACCTGCCAGTGAATGATGTGTTTATTAGACGGTGCGTTCTGCTTTCCAGGCCTGGAGATGCATATTGATCTGAGGTGTTACTGCATCACCAATCTTTTCTTCTTTCTCTCTTTTCTGCAGGGTTTTGGGCCGTAGTTTGAGATGGCTGCCACTCTCCGGAAACTTGCAGTATTTGTGTCAGGCATGTGGATCTGCCTCCTGCTCCTCAACCCCTTTCCACAAACCGGGTAAGATGACTCATAGTTCTCTCCCTTCTCCCCCCTAGCTCTCTCCCAATTCCAGACACTTGCTCCTCTCCACCTCCTTTTTTCCTCTTGTCCTCTTCTGTCCCCCATTTTGAAGCTCTAGGGATGTGTTGCAGCTAATGCATTCATTAATAAGGCTTTAGTACTGTAGCCAGGCTTTATGAGCCGCAGAATGCCATTTTGGAGACCCAGTGTAAATCGCTATTGGATTTCTAGTGGCAAAGCGATGCTCAATCAACCTGGAGGAAGGGAAGGCTGGCCTGCCGACAGAGCTTTGGGGAGACCTGAGGGACGGTGAGACAGGGCTTAGCCCAGATTGTTTTGCCATGGTGCCAGTCAGCTCTCACTGCCTATTAGCAGCACACAGAACTGGTGAATTTCACATTTGTAAAAAGATGTACAGCCAGGAGGTTATTTCCAAGACATGGCCATACACAAGGCCTAAGATCACTATGGTATTCCTACTGAGTCCACTTCCCCAGTGCAGTGTGCTGCATGCTCTAACCTTGTGTATCCATTTCAAACCATGAGCAAGGTTCCCTAGCCTACCACAAGCTTTTTAGAACTAGTGACTGAACTATTACTCACCACTGTTACTTACCCTTACTGACTCACACAGCAACTAGCATCTACCCATCTCAACTCATTTGTTAGCCATCCCCCATTATCAAAGCATTCCCTTGGTTCGCTACATGTCGTGATGTCGTGACTTTACTTCTATTCATCTGATGACTGGTATATTTATCTAATCAACTAACTATGTTTCATTGTAACTAATTAGGATTTGGGGCACCACGAGAGCGGTTGTTGTTGGGGCAAGGCGTTCCCCACAGGGAACTCCACCCCCCCGTTCAGCTGAAAAGGTGGCGCAGGGAATTCATAAATATTCTTTAGAAATATTTACCTTCCACACATTAACAAGTCCAATACCTCAAATGAAAGATAAACACCCTGTTCATCTACCCATCATGTCAGATTGTTAAAATGTTTTACTGCGAAAACACAACATATATTTATGTTAGACCACCACCATGTTCAGAAATTCCTCCAAAATATCCAGAGAAATTATAGAAAGCTACGCCAGATAACAGAAATACTCATCATAAACTTTGACTAAAGATACATGTTCTAAATATCATTAAAGATACACTGGTTCTTAATGCAACCGCTGTGTCAGATTTTTTTTTTTACGTTATGGAAAAAGCCTAACATTGCAATAATCTGTGACGGCGCTCAGACGTATTTCTCCGCCATGTTGGAGTCAACAGAAATACAAAATTACAACATAAATATTCCTTTACCTTTGATGATCTTTCATCAGAATGTAGTGCAAGGAGTCCTAGTTCCACAATAAATCGTTGTTTTCCATAATGTCCAATACTAGTGTCCAAGTAGCAGCATTTGCTATCACTTTCAGCTCACGTGCCCAAAACCTGACTTCTGGTCCAAGATAACTTGCATGAAAACTTCCAAAAGATATATTCCAGTTCAACAAAACTGGTCAAACTAAGTACAGAATCAATCTTCAGGATGTTATAATCATATATATCCAATAACGTTCCAACCGGATCATTCGTTTTCATCTGGGGCTGAATGGAACAGCCGTAGGACTCAGAGAGAAATGGGACTCACAGAGAAATGCGTCACAGCAAAATGGCATTCTCTTGCGACACCGACTATTTTCCCTCCCATCAGGTCAAAGTTCACAGCACATGCTCCATTACACGTTCTACTGAATGAGGACATCTGGTGGAAGGCGTAGGAAGTGTTTCCAGATCCATAACTTATTGGGAAGGGAGGGGGCGATGACGTCAAGTTGCCCCAACTTTCAGAATTTCAAAACTTGTTTGGAAGATTGCCTGCACTATGAGTTCCGTTATACTCACATACATAATTCAAACAGTTTTAGAAACTTCAGAGTGTTTTCTATCCAATAGTAATAATAATATGCATATATTAGCAATTTAGGACAGAGTTTGATGCAGTTCACTATGGGCACGGAATTCATCCAAAGTGAAAATACTGCCCCCTATCCCCAACAGGCTTTAGAGTCTTCCGAATTAAACTCTAAAGTCTTTACCTATCACATCCATAAAACAGTCAACGTATTAATCACAACCAAGTATCATATCATCATTCTGAACAGTCGTAACCTCCTGCAATCTGCAAAAACCCAAGCCTTACTTATGATTCAGTACTACATCAATCGGTTTAATTATTTATTTACTAGTGTCACGCCCTGACCATATTTTGCTTTGTATGTTTATATGTTTTGTTTGGTCAGGGTGTGATCTGAGTGGGCATTCTATGTTGGATGTCTAGTTTATCTGTTTCTGTGTTTGGCCTGATATGGTTCTCAATCAGAGAAAGGTGTTAGTCGTTGTCTCTGATTGGGAACCATATTTAGGTAGCCTGTTTTGTCATTGTGGGTTGTGGGTGATTCCGCTGCAAGCTTGTAAGGCTCTGATTGTTCTACTGTTGCTATCCGGTGACCCATCGTGTAGTCCTGAACATAACTACAGAGCCCACTCTGCTTCCACTCGCTATGGAAGATTATTCTTTGAAGATAGGCTAGCCAGCTGTATCAATGGTTCTCAGTGGGGTGATGAGAGTAGTAGACTATGATGGTTTGAAGAGTAGTAGAATGGCCCCACTTAAATTCGCTTTTCTAGATACTTTACTTGGGACATATAATCAGCCATAACCAGTGATGGTCCGGGAGGTGACTTTATCGTCTCTACCTCGTGTTGAGATTTCAAACCACTTTGGACGGGAACTGCAGCTACACGCCTCTCTGGTCTGAATGTTAATTTCTTTACCAATCCTTTTATACACTCTGGTCGAAAGGGACGGTTCCATCAGGCTGACACCCTCTCTGACCTCACTCGGGGCGTGGTTACTTACTGTGCAAAGTTTATAGAAAACGAATGATCTCTGATGGCTCCTAAAATCACATCCATATCTTAACAAAAATACATTCATCATGTTTTCATATTTCATGCACAACGTAGAGAATGGAGATTTTATACATGTAGTGTATATACTTTAAGTTACAGTATTTCCTTTATAACATTTTTAATGACATCACAAAATAACAACCCATATAACATTATTATTCTTTAGATCTCCTTTGACCACCCCCCCCACGTTCTATGTTAGAAATGTTGTTCCAGTATTCGCTTTACAACGTATTAGAGTTTCGACAGGGAAACGTCTGTGAACAAATGCACATTCCTGTGTGAATTTGGAGAGGGAGATAGCTGAAAGTTCTAATCCCTGATTTACAACACGTTGTGAACTGTCAACCCCCCACCAGCTCCCCTCACACCTCTGCGGGGTAGAGGGGGTCTGGCCGAAGTCATCCACTGAAAAGCTGATCCGATCTATCTGGGTCCTCACAGGACAGTCATGACAGAGAGATTTCTCTCCATCCATCAAATAGAGTCATACAAAGCAATCAACAAGTTTACAGCTATCAAGATTTGGAATTAAAACTTTTCTTAATAAAAACGTTGTGTTGCTGATTGAATAACTTCAATCATCGTTTATTTGGGAATTTCCAGGTAATTCAGAGAATTACAAATACATTTTATCAGATCGATTGTCCAAAATTGTCCCCTCCTTTCCATAAATACAGTATATATATTGCATGGTAGTGTGCATAGTTTGTTATGCCCATCATGTACAACATACTATACGAAAGCATGGCTGTACAATAAGCAGTAATGCAGACAATGTGTTTGATGGTATATTATAGTTGTGTGTGCAGGTGTGTGGTCACAGGCATACGCGCATGACGACTGCCTTCATGCTAACACTAAGTCCTACAGTCAGGTATTGATTGAAATGTCCCTATTCAACCCTGTACTGAAGGGACTGGGTGTGCACACACAGGGAATTAGATTTGGGAGTGGAGGAGGAGGAAGAGGGAGTTGGGGGGAACTAGGTTGCAATCCAATTCGGCACCACACACACACACACATACACACAGATACACACACACAATATTCAAGAGTGATTCATTTTAACTGTGTCAGCAAATAGTGAAAAAAAAAACTGATCTTATTTAATGTGTAGAGTAGTGATTCATTTTTACACTGTCAGACAAATCATTCATATAAAAGAAAGATGGACTGGATCTTATTTAATGTCTTCTCAAATTCACCCTTCGAAATCCTATCGTTTGACTATATCGTCTTCTCATTCATATACACCCTTCAAGAAAATCCCACCCTTCAAGAAAATCCCATCGTTTGACTATATACGTCTTCTCATTCATATACACCCTTCAAGAAAATCCCATCGTTTACGACTATATACGTCTTCTCATTCATATACACCCTTCAAGAAAATCCCATCGTTTATGACTATATACGTCTTCTCATTCATATACACCCTTCAAGAAAATCCCATCGTTTATGACTATATACGTCTTCTCATTCATATACACCCTTCAAGAAAATCCCATCGTTTGACTATATACGTCTTCTCATTCATATACACCCTTCAAGAAAATCCCATCGTCTTCTCATTCATATTTATGACTATTTACGTCTTCTCATTCATATACCCTTCAAGAAAACCGTTTTGACTATATAGAAAATCAAGAAAATCCCATCGTTTACGCCTCCATTATTTGGTTGATTTGCTCTTTTTGGAAAATGTAGGATGCATTCTTATTTTTCAGACATGCTGACAGTCCAGTCCTGGTTGCAATGCAGATTTTTGCTTTGTGCGTGCAAAGAAAAACAACTAATATCATGTTGATGACAAAAGCTATAACATTTACATGATGATGATTGTGATGATGATGAGGAAGATAATAAAGTTGATTATGGTTGATTGCTGTTCTAAACACCAGTAGCTCCGTTATTACCTCTGCATAACAAGTAGTGGCTCTCCCTGTTACTTATGTAAATAATTCAGATGATTAAAAAACAAACAAGCCCAAAGAGAATAAACAAGGCATTTAAAGAGACAAATTGAGGCCTTGGAGGGGCTTGTTTCGTGGCTCTGCTCACTTTGTTTTCCTAAATACATTTCTGGTGACTTAAGTGAGGAACCTAAATAGTCCTTATTATTCCGATGACCCATTTCTCTCCCTCAGTATCAGAACTGAATGTGAAATACTCTGGCCTCTGATAAGCCTCCCTCTCTGATCCCCCACTCTTTTGTTGCATCGTCTTTCTCCAACTAAGTTGAATTTTGACTTCCCCCTGGGACGTACCAATAAACCCGGGTATTTATTATTACTTCCTAATGCGGTTATGTGGAAATGGATCCTGAAAATAAAAGGGAAAGGAGTGGAGGCTTCAGAGCTGGCATTAAGGTTAGTCCTGCTTTGTTAAAAAGAAAAACATGTTCAAGCATGTCTTAGCTGAGATTAGATGTGCTTAACATTATTTAGGTGGCATTGCCTTCATTCGCAAATTGAATCATATGTTTCCAGATTTTAATAAGCGTGAATCGAGAGTGCGCTGCATGCGGTGTACTCATTCTGACTCCCCTCTTCTCTTCTGACATCTCAAGGAGGCACATAAATATAATTCATAACATCATGCTGTACACTGGCTTCTCACACTTCCCCATCTCTCTCTCTCTCTCTCTCTCTCTCTTCTCCTATCTACTGTAGGTAGCCTAGTGGTTTAAATCATTGGGCCAGTAACCCAAGCTGACTAGGTAAACAAAACAAATCTTGAGCAAGTCTCTTAACCCTAATTTCTCCTGTAAATTAATCTGGATAAGAGTGTCTGCTAAATGATGTACATGTATCTCTTGCTAATGGGCTATGTCTTTTGTATTTTAAAATATTAAAGCTGTTCTGTTCACTGTTTTAGCTGTCCGTGGGAGCCTCAAATGTGTCTAAATAACTGCACACACTTCCAACCTGACTCCGGAGGCATAGAAATGAATCTTTTCCTGCTTTTTTCAAACAATAACAAACATATAAGAACCATCTCTTTTTTTGAATGATTTATTTTTCTCAACAATAACAACCATATATCAGTGACATCACACCTGCTCAGAACCACATGTTCCTACCACAACCATACACATCACATTTGTCCAGTGGCGATTTTAGCATGTAAATCTTGGTGGGGTCAAAAAGAAAAATAAGTGTTAATGCATTCCAGCAAAGTCACAACACAACACTAAACAATACTTTAATTGCACTATAACAGTGACAAATGGTCCCCGCAAACTGTTAGGGCCTACATAAAGCTGTCCCAACAGCAGAGTCCCAACATCTTACCACTGCAACACCTGGCTAACAGCGGAGCCTTGTCTGGCAGCAAAACAGTTCATTCAGCCTCATTTACTGCCTTTAAAAAAAAACATAGCTGATGGCTGACTTGCTTAAACTAATGTGGTTTCTAATGACAATTGAGATGTACGAACTAAGACATAAGGGAAGGACAAGCGCATAAGAGGCCATCTTTAATTTTGATTTAAGACAAAGAGCGAGCTAGGACGGACTTAACGTTAGTCAATATAACTATTTGTTGAGCATTTTTTAAATGTACAGCAACAGAATTCAGAACATGGGCCATTCTTACAGTGCTCTCCCTGTACACCAAGTCAGAACTGTAGCGGCAGTCCTCTGAGTTAACACTTGACTCACTGAAGTCAAGTTAACAGTTGTTTTGACCGCGGCACAAATCATGCTTCATTGACAGCATGGCGAATGTTGAATGTTTATCATTTTAAACTTGGAAAAGAGCCCCTTAATCCCAGATTTGGGACCACACAGCCACTGTCACTGATTCCTTCTAAGCAACTCGTTGAATTTGCAATTTCCAACTTGTTGTGTAATGCTTATGTTCAATTGCTGATGAGTACCGATACGTTTTTCCTATAATTTCTCTTCATAATTTTTCTTCATATGGCAAGGATTAAAAAAGATTTGCCAGTAGATTGTCGACTTGATTCATGATGATGACTGCTAGCTAAGATTGTGAAAGTATGATGTTGACATGATCAGTCCAATCCAACGGCAGCAGCCACAGGGCTAGAATTTTCAATGTCTCCTCTTACACTTGGCAGTGACGTAAAGTCCCCATGAGTGACAGAACACTGAGCCAATCACGGCGCAACGCTCTATATTTTCTGCTGACTTGCCCCACCACCACAGAAAGCACTGAGCTAGACTGAAACACCTGCATTTTGGAGCTGTCTTACTCAAGAAAACAAAAAAGAGACCATGTTTGTATGCGGCTTTATTAACTCAATGATATACATGATTTTTTTACATTGTTTGCAAACTGATGTGTGACATGTATTAAATGCCAAAATAACATGCAAAACAGTCAAGCCCACCCTCAAAAATGTTTTTTATAAATAAATATGTATTTTATTTATTTTTGCTAAAAATGTGGGGCTCAGGCCCACCTGCCCTGAATGACTGGTCGCCACTGTGTATGTCTCATAACCACACTCCCCCTCATCCTTCATCCTCTGGAACCTTCCAGTGTTCTATGCCATATGGCCTCAAATTGGACTGTTCTATTATTTTCCATAGCCCACACTTTTTATATATTTAAATAATAATACTTTGATTCATCCACTGTCGTAGTGATAGAGGATCATTTGATTTGCAGTTTTTAAGTAGAAGTTATTTAAAGTCATTGACTAGAAAAGTATGGTCGACCCTATTGGGTATCTTCACGCACCCTCATATGCCTTGAAATATGCAGATAAACGGATAAATAGTACATTTACATTGTAAAACTTCTGACAGCCAACCTCCTAACGCCGCCCATAACGTTTTGGACTTCATAGCATTCCCAGAAGGCATGAATTATTGAATCCTTGTTAGTTTTACACTTAAGACATGACTCTGTCGTTGTGCTGTCGAAGTTGTGAAATATGTCTTTTTAATAATAAATTCTATACATTAGTTTATACTAGATTAAACTTATATTTTCGTTAACTGTAATTTCATTAGTTATGTTCGAAACACTCCTTGCCAATATCAGTTATTTTTAAGTCTTGATTCCAATAGTTTTTTCCTAAGAGATTGTCAGTTGGATTTTATACGTTACCTATCATTTGAGTATCTTTTTCTGGGGCAAATTGTCATGTGTGCTCCCTCTCCGGCCTCTAGGTCACCAGTCTGCTTGGCATGGCGCACACCTGTCACCATCGTAACTCGTAATTACGCATTATGACACTCACCTGGACTCCATCACCTCCTTGATTACCTGTCCTTTATATGTCACTCTTTGGTTTCTTCCCCAGGCGTCATTGTATCTGTCTCATGTTGGTGCACTGTTTGTGTGACGTTGGTTTCATTTATATATTAAATGTATTAAACTCCCTGAACTTGCTTCCCGACTCTCGGCGCACATCATTACACAAATAGGATTCCCTCGACATTGCTCTGATGTCCAAAAGCTTTCAGGTCGAAATTTCGTAATATACAACTTTTAAGTTGCATATATTTGAAAATGTCTACATGTGTCAGTCCAAACTTGCTATTGAATTCTGTCATGGAAATAAACATATTTCCTGTTATCATGTAATTTACTGTTTCTATGCCTTTAGTTTTCCATGTGGGCCAATTTATCAGTGAATTCTGAAAATCTATTCAAGGATTGTTCCATAAGATTGAGGTTTTTAGGGAGTGATATTGGTTCTTGTAGAATGCACTTAATTTTCTTCCATATTGTTATTGTGTTCTTAACTATGAAGTTGTTGAAAACAAACACGTGAAAAGATTCTGGGTGTCACTTGTCACTCCCTCTCCAGCCTCTAGGTCACCAGGGTGCTCGTTATGGCGCACACCTGTCCCCATCGTTACGCGCACCTGCGCGTCTTCATACTCACCTGGACTCACTAACCTCCCTGATTACCTTCCCTATATATGTCACTCCCTTTGGTTCCTTCCCCAGGTGTTATTGTGTTTCTGTTCTAGTGTCATGTCTGTGTGTTGCTCGTGGTTCTTGTTTTGTGTTAAGTTGCGTTTATTTATTAAAACACTCACTCCCTGCACTTGTTTCCCAACTCTCAGCGCACATCGTTACACTAGGGATGAGCATGCTCGTCTTCAATAGGAATCCTTTCTGGGGGACGAGGTAGATTAACTCAAACCATACTTTCGGTGTATAACAACGAAATGTGCGCAATCATCTGAAAGACGACATACGCATACGCATAAGCAGCGGCCTTGCTCTGCAAGCTTCACTCAGAAAAGTGTTTTTATTGAAACTTGCGCTGTAGTTGAGGGTTTACCTGACTTCCCCCTTTTAGGTAGGAAGTGGAGGGGAGCAGGGCTGGGGGTTATTGTGGTGTGGTATCTGTCTGGAGAAATTTGGATCTGAACCGAAAATGTAAGTGTACAGCCGTACCAGCCATGACCACGTTTGTAAATAATCCTTTTAGACTTCAGAGTGCTTATACCTCCAGAGTATCTCTCCACATCAGCAAATCTGTCTCTCCCCGAGTCCTGCCGCCTCCCTGATGCCCACTGATACCATCGCCGGGCTCCAAATCGGCTTTGCTACAGTACAGGCAGGAGACTTTGCTAATGGATAAAGTTGTCACAGACAAATCCCCTATATTAGGTTCTGTCACTCTGTGTATCGCCGCAATCCCTTACTGCACACACTCGGTGATAGGCAGGGCTTGATTAAACTATTATTTGCAACAATCCATATTTTACAAATGAATGAGCAGCCTGTGTTAATTTCCATTGTACGGAGGTCTTATAACCTTGCCTCCAATCCAGGCCCTCCGCAGCGCAATCACGGGCTAACGAGTGTGAACAGCCAGACCCGCTTCTGTTGTCTGTTTTGTTTGGAATCGGTTTCAACGCCACCGGCCAAAGTGACACTTAATCAATGGCTATGGGGGGGGAGTGCCGTAAGTTTACTCCAGCTATTTCTGCGTATGGATCGCCTCTGAAGTTCCCCGGCTCCTCTCCCCTTCTCACCCCAACTCACATGCATTATTCACAGGACCGAAGGGAAGGGCGTCACTTTGAGATGTGACCTGGTGGACAGAGAACATTCTGTCAATGTTACGGTGGCATTGTCAAGGTTAATGTGTTACAGAGCTGGGCCAGGGTAATGTATTCACTTGTGGTGAGACTCTGTATGCGGTTGGATGACTTGGCTGCCTGTATATTTTATTTTTCAGCATTCAGATGGGAATGGAGCAAATAGGAAGTAAGGTAGGCTATACTGTATGTATAAATGTAAAACACAGCAGGTAGTATACTGTAGATCTAGTACCTGTATGTGTCAATATCATGATATGCAACACCAATGATCCTATTGCATCTTTACATCGCAAATACTATGGTGACAAGAATTGCCCCATATTTTGTTGCAAGTCAAGAGTTGGGAGTAGAAGGCCGAGCACATCATGCAGAAGCATATCACTGTTAGGCACCACCCACACATTATCAACAGGGAATATTTAAAGGGATTCTCCGGTACTTTTTAGCCAGTAGTTCTGGAGGCAGAGCCCACGAGCCAAAAGTGGTCCCTGATATGTGCACCACGTCATTGCTTTCTCTCTCGCTCTGATGTGTGTAAATCTTGCTAGCTGTCACTCAAATGGCGAAGGGCTGAATCTCATTGGCTGGATCTCGAATTGCGGGGGCTGGCCCACATGGGGGGGAAATGTAGGGAAAATTGCTAGGGGGCTGGCCCACATGGGGGGGAAATGTAGGGAAAATGGTGCAGCACAGCTTCCAGACAGCAGTCGCTTTCAAACTAGGGATTTTGCGGCTAATTGAGGCAATACAGTAATTCTGCTCATAGAAGATGATATATGAACTACACATTGACAGATCCAGCACAAGCTGGAGGTTTAAAAATACTTACTAGTCTCCTAAGTACTGGAGCATGTCTTTAATTAAGGCCAATGCTGTGAATCCTTAGGTAACCACCCTGTCCCACCCCCCTTGGATCCATTTTACCCAGAGCTGAAGATCCGAATCGCATTCTGGTGTGTTTCTTTACCTTTACTTTACACACACATTTCTTTACCTTCACCCTCCAGTCACATTTCTCACTGCCAATCGTGAAAGATAATTATTCAGGTTTTACCAGTGAAACGTCCATGCAGCATCTGCATACCAACCATTTGATCTCAATCAGTTTCAAGGGGAGATTTCACAGAGAGAAAGGGGAGATTCAAGGGGAGATTTCACAGAGAGATGCTTCAGAACTTCTTGAGTTAAACAGTGTTGTTTTGGAGTAACCTACAGTATTGTTTTGGAGTAACCTACAGTATTGTTTTGGAGTAACCTACAGTATTGTTTTGGAGTAACCTACAGTATTGTTTTGGAGTAACCTACAGTATTGTTTTGGAGTAACCTACAGTATTGTTTTGGAGTAACCTACAGTATTGTTTTGGAGTAACCTACAGTATTGTTTTGGAGTAACCTACAGTATTGTTTTGAATTATGTACAGTCAGAGCAGATGGTTTTAACAAACTGTAGCATACCTGTGTTTAGTTTCAATCAAAGGAGATATTTTGCCTACTTTTGGCCACAGTGCGAGCGGTGCAATTTTTCTCTGTCATTCTAAAATCTCATCTGAAATGAGCTGGTGTTTTGTCTTACAGTAATGTTATACAACAGGCTACAACATAGATAGGCTGTTTGTAATAGGTGAAATATCCTATGTGAATGCAGCTGTACGAACAGCTGTCTTACCAAAATAATACAAACTAAATGCTGAAAGTAATAACCTAGTTATTCATGCATGCAAACAAAAAATACTGAATAGCAGTTTGGCTTAGAATACTGACAACTGTGAACGAATGAATGTGAAAGAAGAATATAGCGGTACCAAGCAGGCCTAGTAAAGAAAATATCAGATCAATAAGGCATGACACAATCTACATTTAGGCTAGTTACATGAACAGTAAACACACACAGTAAACAAAAGGCAAATGGAGATCCAAATAACCAAAACACAGCCTACAGCCTACTACAGTGAGCTGCAGACATGCACAACTGTCTTGCCAAATAAACAGGCCTATACAGGTCCGCTTCAAACATAGAAATGAATGCTGCTTGCTCATGAGTACAGAAACACGTTGTGATATGGCACAATTGACTTCTGTGAATCAAATTCGACCCACATAATCAATTAAGCAATGACAGCCTACCATAAACACGTTTCCAATAGGTACACTTCCATTTACAACCACGAAAAACAATAGGCTACCAAGAAAACCATAATAGAATGTAGCCTATCTATTTCTGTGATGAAACATAACCATATGTAGCTATACCAAGGGGTGTCATTTGGGTTTTGCATTGGAATTATATTGAATTCTGCTGATATCACACTATACCACAATAAACATAAAAGTTCAAATGCTGAGACCCTTGAGTGCTTTTGACCAAGAAGTGACAGGTTGGCCTGAAATCTCTGCAGTTCTCTATCAGCACCATGACAAACTAAACCAAGTAAAAAAACACCACAAACATTATAGACACATTACACCTTGATGATGTTAAGAACAAAATGTAAGAAAATCCCAAAACACAAACAAAACAGAAATATATAAGTCCTCTCAGATACTGTATGCTTGAACACAATAAAGCATGCCAGTTGAAAACGTAGGCTGGATAAGGAAGTCATTTTGCCATTCCATACCCTAGGATTTTTGTTGAAATGATGCCACTGGCTATACCACCAATATTTTGATAAAACCCAACCAGCTAGATTGTTTCTTACCTTTTCAGAAGAGTTTGCAGCCACCTTGATTCTCTGTGGAACTTCCTGAGTAATTGATCATTCCATTCTCCCCGAAGTCATCTTGTAAGAATCCTCCTCCAATGCCACTTGGATTAGTTGAGCTTTCCTCAGGTGAAGCATACTTCTTCTGTGCTGACTGAACACAGTTTGTCAAAGTGGAAAATGAGTTCTCCCATATACAGTTGATGTCGGAAGTTTACATACACCTTAGCCAAATACATTTAAATTCAGTTTTTCACAATTCCTGAAATTTAATCTGAGTCAAAATTCCCTGTTTTAGGTCACCACTTTATTTTAAGAATATGAATAAGAATAATAAGAATATGAATATTTTAAGAATTTATTTTAAGAATAATAATAGAGAGAATTATTTATTTAGGTTTTTATTTCTTTCATCACATTCCCAGTGGGTCAGAAGTTAACATACACTCAATTTGTATTTTGTAGCATTGCCTTTAAATTGTTTCAAATCAAATCAAATGTTATTTGTCACATACACATGGTTAGCAGATGTTAATGCGAGTGTAGCGAAATGCTTGTGCTTCTAGTTCCGACAATGCAGTAATAACGAACAAGTAATCTAGCCTCTCCTTGTTCGGGCGGTGTTCAGCGGTCGACATTGCCGATCTTCTAGCCATCGCCAATCCATTTTTCATTTTCCATTTGTTTTGTCTCGTTTTTCCACACACCTGGTTCTCATTTCCCAGTAGCCACTCAATGTTAGTGGTGGCTGTTTAACAGTCTGATGGCCTTGAGATAGAAGCTGTTTTTCAGTCTCTCGGTCCCAGCTTTGATGCCCAGTGAGCGGGGTCATTATTTGTTGTGTATTTAACCCTCTGTTTCCCCCATGTCTTTGTGTGGTATTGCTTATCTGTTTCATGTATGCGCACGTATGTCTGGTTGTGCTTGGTTTTGTCAACCCATATTGTATTTCGTGTTCGTTGTGCCATTTTCTTTTGGTTCACCTAAATAAAAGGCTCTGTTTGCTACCCACTATCTGCTCTCCTGCGCCTGACTCCCTTGCAGGCATTTACGCATACCTGACACCCAGAGAATCGTTTCAAGTGGGGTCCATTTGTCCACATCGGAGCCAGAGCAAGAGATTTCAGTCGGCAAAAACTGGTCAGCTTCCACCAAATCTGATCCAGCAGTGGTTTGACATTTTCACATCTAGAAGGTCATGGCTCTCTTGTTCAAGTGCACCCAGGTTCTCCACCAATTGGCTGTTGCGTTCGCTAAATCGTTCTGACATTTCACCAATGACAGCATCCAACATGCTGAAAAAAATTATTTTACATTAGTGTCTTCTCTGTCTTGCTGGCCTACTGTACTGTCTGTCCACTGGTTATTGCTGGAGATTTGTACATACATAATGTTGACGTTTGCTTGCAGCTGGTGGTGTGTCATTTGTTTGGAGGATAGAGAAGCCTGAGGATTCTGTGCACCATGTTGGCTGTAAACTTAAAGCCGGGGTCTATCAACGCCTTCAGCAGCCCTGTAGCCTCCAGTCTTACTTCTGCGATTTACGAACATGTGCATTCAATGTCAGAGAGGAACTTCACAATGCTGTCACAACTAACAATTTTTACAGCTAGCTAACTAAACTTTGTAGTGGTGGGGCGTGAGGCAGACTCGAGTGAAGCAGCTTCAATGGTAAACCTCGCCCTTAAAAATGAAAAAATTACAGGCGGAGGCGTATCACTTTATTCACTTAGCCTTGCACAGATAAGAAGTGTTTTTCCCGCTTTTGATGGAAACCCAAAGGAGTCATACCTCTCCGCCCCAGTGACTTTCCATAGCCCCCCTACACACCATAGTGCATCCTGTCCATTATGCTGACACTGATTCTTTTTACGCCAACCTGTCTCCCAATCATTGTAACTTTTTTGCTATTTTATATAGGGACGTAAAAAACAAAAACTGATGGGGCAGAGGTTTCAATTGAGGGGGTTAATCCCCCTTTTACCTCCTCGTGGAAGCGGGCCCTGCTACAATACTATTATATGTGATCTTGCAGACATTGATTCAGCTTTGATCTAACTTTGTTAAACTAGCACCATTCGCCAGAGTAGCCTGTTCTCTAGACAGCCAAACGAGGAGAGTACAAACTGTGTAAAGTAGAGAATCCAGCACATGCGCAGAAGCGTCGGACCATTAGTGGTCGCAAAGAGGGGTCCAGAAGAGTCGGATCCACAGCCACGCTGTTTAAAAAGGGGTTTATCAATCTCAAATTCTCTCATATCTCCCCAAGTTCATCGTCCTGCTCACAGTTTATTGATCTCTTGGCTAATTACCTGAATTTCAGATAGGATAACTAACAGTGGCATTGTGTTGATATATATTGAGTAATTGATCTGTCAGCTTCAAAGTTCCTAATTGGTGAACAATCAGATTAGAGCCGGAGTGGATCCTCCAGAGGGTGTGTCTGCACAGCTGCACTGTGGAACACAGAGAACTCAATCCTGCTCCAGAGCAACTGGGGATGGATGTCGGTCTCCTTACTGACCAGTGACGCGAGTTGACTCAATGGATGATTCAACACCTTGTGTGCTGCAGAGAATGGCTGTGCCAGAGTTTATCTATGCCATGTTACACTGCCATGAAGTTGAGCTTCGTTAGTCATTGATCCCAGCTTAATCCGACAACAAATGTTTTCTCCTATAGAGGCATTGTTTTGTTACATTATGTTTTCAGTCGCAACTGGCGAATATTCTCCAATTTCACAGTGGTTTAATACAAGCCAGTCCGCTTTCTTGATGCACTGTGAACTCTTATGTTGGAATTCACAGCTATTGGTATGATCCAGCATACCTCCAGATCCACACGGGCTTGCTGAAATCCTTCCATCTGAAAGCCAGTCAATGAGCCAGTCTGTTGGAGCATGCTCTGCTTGAGAATGATCCTACAGCACCCTGTCTGTTGGTATGCCAACATGCCTCATTGGCTTGAACACAAGGGAATAGACGAAAATAAGTGAAGCATCAAGATTGAGTGTCTGCAAAGCAGGCAGCTTTAGTAAAGCATGATAAAAGTTCTCTGGGACGCGAGTCAGTTAGACAATGTTCATTTAACAACAGGGGCTGCTCCATAAAAGCTGAAAAGTTTTACTGAAATAATAATGAAGTTGAAAGAGGAGAAACTAATATGAAGAAAGCCCCTAGGAGTTGCATTCTGCCTTCGTAAAACGTTAGTAATAATTATCCCAACAGAAGAAAAAAAACATGTTTTATGCATGCTTCTGTATATTTCATTAATTAATACTCTTCTCACTAGATGTTAATTTAGCCAAAGGCGCTAAACCAAGGACACAAAGCACTTTAATGTTTGAGGGACAAAAATAAACAGATCAGAGTCATTTGTGAGCATACATTTTTTTACTTTCCAACCTCCTCGGGATGTTATTTCACCATGCTTGTCAGACTACAGTATGGTTGTAACATCTGTATGTTGTCTGGTTTGACAGGAGCTGGTCCTCTCTTCTTGTTTAGTCGCCTCACAGAGCCTGACTAGGTTTGTCAGTTGAAGGCTTATCCAAGCTCTTGGACCCTAACAAGGGCTACGAAATTTCATCAGCCGGTGATTGTCAAGCAAAATAACTGTCGGTCTCACGGTAATTGACCGGTAATTAACAAACACATTTAGTGTCTCCTGGCTTCCACACAGTCTACAAGCCACTGATGCTGACTTTTGGAACATCTCCATGTTAAAAAGTCTAATAAATCCATGTAGTATAGCCTACACCTTCACAATTGAATCCATGATTTATTTTAGACAGGTCTAAAGAAACATGATATGAAGAAAATGAAGTATATTTCAGAAGAACAGAATAGCATCCTCTGAGTTGTCCTTATGTTAGGTCCTGTTCTGGCTATGCCTTATGGCTGTGGGCTACACTAGTTCATTTAGCAGACAAGATTTGCTTAGAATTCCATGGCATTATTTTATAGTATGAAGAATACAATTGAACAAAGCTGAATAAAATAGAAAGTATATTTTCTCCAAACGAGATGAGGGAGTGCGCACATGTGGCTATTTTATGTTGAGCGGTTAACAAAGAAATGCGTAAGGCTGCATGATGCCTAAGGCTGCATGATGCCTAAGGCTGCATGATGCCTAAGGCTGCATGATGCCTAAGGCTGCATGATGCCTAAGGCTGCATGATGCGTACGGCTGCATGATGCCTAAGGCTGCATGAGGCGTGCGGCTGCATGATGCGTACGGCTGCATGATGCCTAAGGCTGCATGATGCGTACGGCTGCATGATGCCTAAGGCTGCATGATGCGTGCGGCTGCATGATGCCTAAGGCTGCATGATGATGCGTAAGGCTGCATGATGCGTAAGGCTGCATGATGCGTAAGGCTGCATGATGCGTAAGGCTGCATGATGCGTAAGGCTGCATGATGCTTAAGGCTGCATGATGCGTAAGGCTGCATGATGCGTAAGGCTGCATGATGTATAAGGCTGCATGATGTGACTCTGATCAAGATAACCCTATTTTACCCTGGCACTTCTGGGGAGTGGGAAGCTACTAGAATGGGGTTGTGGTCAGAGGATCTTGTCTGTAATCAAATGGGTGATGTAAATGAGCAAGGTTACATGTTCCTCAGAGGCCCCAGAGTCCAGATCCAGTGTGTTTGACTGCTTGCCAGACCGTGGAGGGCTAGAGGAGCAGCAGCAGCTGCCGGGCAGAGATGGCTCTGGTTTGGCTCAACACTTAGGCATATCCAACAGATAAACCAGGGATTACTACATTGGGTTTGTGCTGAAGGACTCCTGGATCAGTACACTGTTTCTGAGTTGTATTTTGGCCAATGGTGTAGTTTAGGGTGCAATCTGCCAGGCACTAAACAACGTTTACTAGATCTGCTCAGTGTTGAGGACAGAGAACACCACCATTAAACATGCAGTAGACAATTGAAGAGCGTCTTCTAGGAAGTTACATTTACCTGCATTTGGCAGGCTGATCAGATTACATCTGACTCTGTTGTACACAACACTTGCCAAAGCACTCAAACTGCGGTTTATTCTAAAGAGTTATTGATTTATTCCCCAAGTCTATTTGGGATCAACACATTTTAACATTCCCCAGCTCATTCACTTAAGCATGCTGTACAAAGAGCTAGATATATTGCATTAAAAGTGCCTTCAACCCCCATAGTATGTGCAGTAGAAGTGAAGTCAGAAGTTTACGCACACCTTAGCCAAATACATTTCAACTCAGTTTTTGACAATTCCTGACATGTAATCCAAGTTAAAATTCCCTGTCTTAGGTCAGTTAGGATCACCACTTTATTTTAAGAATGTGAAATGTCAGTAGAGGGAATGATTTATTTCTTTCATCATATTCCCAGTGGGTCAGAAGTTTACATACACTCAATTAGTATTTGCATTGCCTTCAAATTGTTTAACTTGGGTCAAACATTTCGGGTAGCCTTCAAACAAGCTTCCCACAATAAGTTGGGTGAAATTTGGCCCATCCTCCTGACAGAGCTTCTGTAACTGAGTCAGGTTTGTAGGCCTCCTTGCTCGCACACGCTTTTTCAGTTCTGTCCACAAATTTTCTATAGGATTGATTGCCACTCCAATACTTTAACTTTGTTGTCCTTAGGCCATTTTGCCACAACTTTGGAAGTATTCTTGGGGTCATTGTCTGTTTGGAAGACCCATTTGCAACCAAGCTTCCAATTTGCATCCAAACTTCCTGACTGTTCTCTTGAGATGTTGCTTCAATATATCCACATGATCTTCCTCCCTCATGATGCCATCTATTTTGTGAAGTGCACCAGTCCCTCCTACAGCAAAGCTCCCCCACAACATGATGCTGCCACCCCTGTTCCTCACGGATGATGTTCTTCGGCTTGCAAGCCTCCCCCTTTTTCCTCGATGGTCATTATGGCCAAACAGTTCTATTTTTGTTTCATCAGACCTGAGGACATTTCTCCAAGTACAATCTTTCTCCCCATGTGCAGTTGCAAACCGTAGTCTGGCTTTTTTTATGGTGTTTTTTGAGCAGTGGCTTTTTCCTTGCTGAGCAGCCTTTCAGGTTATGTCGATATAGGATTTGTTTTACTGTGTATACAGATACTTTTGTAACTGTTTCCTCCGGCATCTTCACAGGGTCCTTTGTTGTTGTTCTGGGATTGATTTGAACTTTTCGCACTAAAGTATGTTTTTCTCTAGGAGAAAGAACGTGTCTCCATCCTGAGCGTTATGACGGCTGAGTGGTCCCATGGTGTTTATACTTGCTTACTATAGTTTGGACATTACTCCCAAGGATGAACCAGACTTGTGGAGGTCGACATTTTTTTTCTGAGGTCTTGACTGATTTCTTTTGATTTTCCCATGATGTCAAGCAAAGAGGCACTGAGTTTGAAGGTAGGCCTTGTTTTACAGTTTTTCTCAATTGCTAAAACACTAAAACCCATTGGCTGAACAAAGTTCTCAGTTGCCTGGACTCATTTAGCTAATTATGCAGTCTGTTGTCAATACCTTAAACCATTTCACATGGTAAAACACAATGTGCAGATCTCACTTAGACTTTTCAGCAAAACTCTAAACACATTCTCATTCTCAAAACACATTCTGCAGTCTAATGCACATGTCTTCCATACTGGTAAACACAAGTGGCAACAATCAAATACAAATAGAGAACATATGTCATTGATTGAACACAACCACTCAAAATTGATTTAACCTGTTTCAAATGATGCGACACAACCAATATAAGCCAGTTCAGAGAGCAAACAGGTTGTTGAAGGTGAGAAGGAGAAAGTCTGAGAATGGATACTGTAGTACAGTGCATTGTAGGCTGTATACTGTACAATGGACAAATTGTATGGCCCTGAGCATTGTGATTTCCATTTACAGTTTTTCTCAGTCGCTTTGGTGCATTTTTCACATCATCCCTAACATGTGCAAAATAATAAGTGCATTTCTCAGAACAATTTGTACAAACTGCAATATACAATAGATATGTTTCTAAAGCTAGTCAGTCACTAAAAATCCTTAGTACATCTCTCAAAAGTAAATATTCATGCCAATGATCATGTCAGTGTCATCAGAATGATAAGTCATTGAGTCATTGTTCACGAACAAGGTCGTCAAAATGTTTAGGCATGTTGTAAATGTAACTGTGTACTTTGACAGTATTACCTGATGTAAACTTAGGCTACAGTTTGGATGACAGTTACTGTATTGAAAATGCACAAGGCTGCACTTCTATGGCATATATCAATTTCAACAGTACTATTTACATATTACTGTATGTGGGATGTGGGTTATTGATTGAAAGAGACTGGACAACCTAAGGGGCACAAAGGAAAAAAAAGTAAATTGGAAAGAAACACAGGAAACCTCCCCTAAGGCACAACTTTGCCCGCAGCACTGTTGTGCTGTCTCTACACATCCAGACGTTCCTGTCTGTCGGCCCACATATTCTCATCCATATCACACCGGATATTTTCCCTTCCAATGCAACGTGGAAAGAATCTTTTGGAATGCCTTATCCATCCTCTGCAGGTGTCTACTGTGATGTCCTCACATGCTGCATCCATTGCAGCCAGCAGGGTCATCTGTGTGTGTGGCTGACGATCGTACACCTTCCACCTCCATGCTGAAAATAACTCCTCAATTGGGTTAAGGAATGGTGAATAAGGTGGGAGGAATTCTATGAGCATCCTCGGGTGGGTCACAAACCATTGCCTTATGATGTTTGATCGATGGAAACTCACATTATCACAAATGACCACATACTTTGGCAAATCCTCTCTAAACAGACCCCTCTCATCATCAGGGATGAGAGCCCTGTAGAGAGTCTCTAAAAAGTTGAGAAGATGCTGGGTGTTGTATGGCCCTATAAGGGGGATATGGGTTAGGACACCATGCTCCGAAATAGCAGCACACATGGTGATATTTCCTCCCCGTTGGCCTGGCAAATCCACAGTAGCTCTGTGACCGATGATATTCCGACCCTGCCTTCTGCATTTGGTCAGGTTGAAGCCAGCCTCATCCACGTATACAAAGTTGTGAGAGGGTTTACTTGATTCCAACTCCATTATACGCTATATCCCAGAACACACAGTTGAATTTGTTTTGGTAAGGAAGAGTGACATAAAATGTACATATATTGCATGTTCCTTCCACAGCAATGGAAATGTGTGCAGTTTATGCTTACTGTACTATGTATCACTATAAAATGTTGCTGTAAAGTAGTTACATAGATATATGTTTTACCTGTACATACTGGTACCATAGCTCCTTAACTCTGTCCTTATTCCTTTGGAATGGTACATGGTACAACTGTTTCATACTCATCTGGTTTCTATGCAGCACTCTGTCGATGGTTGAGATGCTAACCATATGGATGTTTTCAAAGACATCGTTGTCTTCTATAATGGTCCTTTGTATTTCCCTGAGTCTCATGGCATTGTTTGCTCGGACAATGGTGCAAGTAGCCTCCTCCTGTTGAGGTGTGAAAAGGCATCCTCTGCCAGCGGTTTGAGGTAATCTTGCAGTCCTATGTGGGGAAAAATGTAGTGATGCATCGCACACTTTCACATAGACAAAAACTATGCAAACACACATTTTACGGTAAAACATACAGGTGGGTGCATGTAAGGTGCAGTATGTATCTGTATAGAGTATATTTCTGTATGCTGTGAAATACAAGTGGACTACTGTAATATGAAGCATGTAGGAAGTATACAGTATACTGCTTATATACAGTAACAGGGCACTGTACATTGGTGGACATACCTGTTCTCTCTTCGAAACGTTTGAACTATTGAGGACACGGTTGATCTCCCAATATTCGGCTGGACCCTTCGACCCGCCTCAGCCATTGTAAGGCCATGATTGACAACATGGTCTACAACAGTGGCCCTTATGTCATCAGATATGCGCCTATGTCCTCTTCTGCCTCTTCCTCTGTTTTGCCTTCCACCACGCATCCTTGCTCCTCTTCTTCCTCCTCTTGGCTGTTGACCCTGTTCGTTTCCTGGTCCATCCATTATTGGAAAATTGCAACTCTGTGTTGTGGTCTGTCTATATATGCTTGCCAATTGATTCTTCATGAGATGTACCTTTGAGCAATTTAGACAACTGGTTGATTGTTGGTTGAACTAACACTTTACATTCCTTCATGAGTGAGGGTCAATTTCACCTGCACAATTCATCAATTCACGTTTTTGTACAAAAGGTCCAATAGAAAGGTGTAAAACTATGCTTGACAGTTTATGACAAATAGTTTAACAATTTTGCATGTAATGGCTTATGCAAGGAACTAATGCCTAGATGTTTTGAGGGGTAAGACTATTCAACAGAGAACCATCTACTATATTTTGATCAACATTACATGAGCAATTGATAATGTGGAAAAAAAAGCTGACACTTGTACATTATCAATTGCAATTTGTTCAAAGGAATAAGACATTGCTTTAATGATGTGCACAAGTGACTAGATGATTTGGAATTTGTACAAGTAGTATCAAGAATTTAACTTTTGATCTAAGAAATGCACCAAAGCGACTGAGAAAAACTGTATTAACAGTACTGACTACTCAATAGATTTTGACTGGTTGCAGGTTTATATCAACAAAGAACAAGAATTACAGTATCACATAGACAAAGGACACGTTTGTGAGATGCAGGGTACAGTACTGTAAAAATAGGGGTACAAGGAGGAGGAAGAACAAAAAACAAAAGAGCAAAGCAAAGTAGTAATTTCTGATCAATTTTGAGCTACTATGATAGAACATGTTTTCATTCATCAAAAGACAATGATACAAATATGAATATTTTTTTTAATTAAAAATGTACTTCTCCCTGAGAATTGTATGTTTTGAACAATGTGTTTTCTATTTTTCGGTGTATTGTTTACTGACTGCTTATGAGTGTATGATTTGAGAGAGAGAGAGAGAGAGAGAGAGAGATATCTAGGGTATGACGCTACAAGCTTGGCACACCTTTATTCTGAGAGCTCCTCCCATTCTTCTGTGCAGATCCTCTCAATCTCTGTCAGGTTGGATGGGGAGCTATTTTCAGGTCTCTCCAGAGATGTTCGATTGGGTTCAAGACTGGGCTCTGGCTGGGCCACTCAAGGACATTCAGAGACTTGTCCCAAAGCCACTCCTGTATTGTCTTGGCTGTGTGCTTTGGGCTGTTGTCCTGTTGGAAGGTGAACCTTTGGCCCAGTCTGAGGTCCTGAGTGCTCTGGAGCAGGTTTTCATCAAGGATCTCTCTCTACTTTTCTCAGTTCATCTTTCCCTCAATACTGACTAGTCTCCCAGTCCCTGCCACTGAAAAACATCCCCACAGCATGATGCTGACACCACCATGCTTCACCGTAGGGATGATGCCAGGTTTCCTCCAGATGTGATGCTTGGCATTCAGGCCAAAGAGTCCAATCTTGGTTTTATCAAATCAGAGAATCTTGTTTCTCATGGTCTGAGAGTCCTTTAGGTGCATGTTGGCAAACTCCAAGCGGACTGTCATGTGCCTTTTACTGAGGAGTGGCTTCCGTCTGGCCAATCTAACATAAAGGCCTGATTTTGTGGAGTGCTGCAGAGACGGTTGTCCTTCTGGAAGGTTGTTCTTCTTCTCCCATCTCCACAGAGGAACTCTGGGGAGCTCTGTCAGAGTGACCATCGGGTTCTTGGTCACCTCCCCGACCAAGGCCCTTCTCCCTCGATTGCTCAGTTTGGCCGGGTGGCCAGATCTAGGAAGAGTCTTGGTGGTTCCAAACTTCTTCCTTTTTCAGAATGATGGAGGCCACTGTGTTTTTTGGGGACCTTCAATGCCGCAGACATTTTTCGGTACCCTTTCCCAGATCTGTGCCTCAACCCAATCCTGTCTCGGAGCTCTACGGATAATTCCTTCAACCTCATGGCTTGGTTTTTGCTCTGACATGCACTGTCAACTGTGGGACATTATATAGATGGGTGTGTGCCTTTCCAAATCATGTCCAATCAATTGAACTTACACCAAGTAGACTCCAATCAAGTTGTGGAAACATCTCAAGCATGATCGATGGAAGCAAGACACACCAGAGCTCAATTCCGAGTCTCATAGCAAAGGGTCTGAATACCTTCTTTTTTTTACATTTGCAAACATTTCTAAAAACCTGTTTTTGCTTTGTCATTATGCGACATTGTGTGTAGAGTGAAATATGTAATACATTTTAGAATAAGGCTGTAACGTACCAACATGTGGAAAAAAGTCAGAGGGTCTGAATAGTTTGCACTGTATGTTGCCGTCTTATCAGTGAGACTCGGTTGTATGTTCCTGTCACTGACTCACAACATCCCACTGACGACAACTTTTGTCCGTTTGGTCATGGCAAGATAAACACATTTGTTTGTTTTTATATAGCTGCTTGTTTACAAGGATGTTTGAGAGTGATGCTTGTTCCAGTTTCCTGGATAGCCTTCTAGAAGTCAGCGGAACAGATTTGAAATGGGGGACGATAGGGGCTGCTGTTTCTATAGCAGCATTTAACCTCTGAAAGAAAGGGAAAAGCAGACACATGGTGTTGTTTAGTGGCTGCTCCCTGGTGCTGTAGATGTGATAGCAGAATCTCTACTAATTTTCTCATCTTTTAATTCTCGCCCTCTCCCTCATGCCTTTTTTTAAAAATAGGACTGTAAACTCACTCACTGTAAACTCTGAGTACTTTTTAAGATTCAGTGTTTGACCATTGCATTTACCTGCCAGCAAGGCCAGAGATTCTACATGGGCAGAGTGTCGTGAGTACTCCTAATAAAAGTCTGAGCTAAGTTTACTGAGTCTTCTTCAAAAGCGCACGCCCAACACGCATCCGTCCCTCATTAGCTTCAATTAGATGAAAGAAGAATGAACAGAAATGTTGGTCATTATTGAGCTGCGACGTGGCATCTGCCCCTGAGTCAATCAATGCTGCATTAGCAACCATTGTTCAACGTGTTCCCTTTCTCTCCTGGAGGCCTTATCTCCTCTGAGCACAGACAATTGGAAGACACTAAAAAGACGAGGCCAACAAAGGAAAATCAGGCATATTGTGAAGCCATTGAATGATAGCAGGTATGTCTTTGTCGGATACAATGTGTCGTGTGATATGCTGCATATTAGTATCAATAGGTTGGTGATGGGCTGGGGCTGAGGAGATGTGTGAGTGGGTTGGCTAGGGAGGGTTTTACCCTTGGTGCTGATGGGTGGCAGTAGGGGGTTGGTTGATTCTGGAATAGAAATGTTGTTAATTAAGAGTTTATTGATGAAGGCATGTACCCCCTCCATGTCATTCATACCCCCCTGTTGGAGGTAGATGGTCTTTCCTTTAATTTCCCCTTGCCATAGTAAGTAAATGAAGCAGGGCCCCTGTAGCTACAGCACGCTGGGGAGAATCATCAGCTTTCAAAATGTCATTTGTAGGCAGCTCCGACCGGGCCCACTAATCCTCTCCATTGGATTCTGGCAGCCTCCGGTACCCAGTAGCAAAACAATGAGGGCGTGGGCCCAGCCACTCCAGCAGTGGACAGATTTCGGGGTCCTTATCAGTCAATCAGTAACAAGCCTCCCTATAAGCCCCCACGGCACACTCCAGAGAGCGGGAGGGAGCGAGAGGAGAGGGAGCGAAGGAGGAAGGAGAGTTGTGCGTGGGGGGGATTGGGGGAAGCTTTCTGAGGATGCAGGCCCTCTTAAAGCTCAAGGAATTTAATTAGATGTCGGTGGAGTTATACACAGTGCGGCTCTTTTACCTTCCCTCTCTTTCCCTCTCTTTCCCTCTCTCTCCTTCTCTCCTTCTTTCCTTCTCTCTCTCTCTTTCTCTCTCTCTCTCTCTCTCTCTCTCTCCTTCTTCCTCTCTCTCTCTCCTCCTCTCCCTCTCTCCTCCTCTCATTTTCCCTCATCTCTCTCTCCTCTCCTCCCCTCCCCACCTTCTCTCTTTCTCTCTCCCTCTCTCGTTCTCTCTTTTTCCCCATCTCTCTCGCTCTCCTCTCCTTTTCTCTCTTGCTCGCTCTCTTTCTCTCTCGCCCTTTCACCTTCTCCCCCTCTCTCTCCCCTCTCTCTATCTCTTTCTCCCCTCTCTTTCTCCCCTCATCTCATTTTCCACTTCTCCCCCCTCTCTCTCCCTCTCTCCTTCTCCCCTCTCTCCATCTTCTCCTCTCCCTCTTCTTCTCCCCTATCTCCTTTTCCCCCTCTCCTTATCTCCTCTCCTTTTCCCTCTCTCTCTCTCTCTCTCTCTCTCTCCTCTCTCTCTCTCTCTCTCTCTCTCTCTCTCTCTCTCTCTCCCTCTCTCTCTCCCGCTCTCTCCTCTATGTTGCTCTGCTGTGTTTATCACTCAGACCTGATTCATTTTCAGCAGAGGCCCCTTTGTCTTTGACTGGCGTCTGAGATTGGATGTGAAAAAAAATAGTAGTTCATACGTCAAGGTGCCACACGCATGCACACACACACATAGACACACGTACAAAAGTGATGTTCTGTCTGTCCTTCCTTTTATGACATTGCCTTAACTGTGCTGTTAGTACTGGTATACTGACAAGGAGATTTCAGATGGACACCTAATGTACTTATCCCTTGAAACATCACCATTTCTAGTCTGTCTGCCAGTTGAGGGCTTGTGTTTGTTTATCCTTATAGTGTACTACATGAAGGGTAGACGTACCTGTATAATGTATTTGAACGCACAGCTGCACATGTAAGGCTGTATGTATTTGTGTTCCTGTGAGAGTGTTTATGGGTGGTGCATGCCTGCGTATAAATGACTTTTGTTGCTAGCTATTAGTGGCCCTCAGACATTCTTGTTGATAGGGGTAGTCTGGAGACAGGTCAGAGGTCAGTCCCTCAGGGGTTCTGAGTTTGATTGAAAATGGCACTCATTAGCTCATCTACGGTGCCCTCTCCGTCTCACCAGCACATTGTTCACTGGGGAACGGTGGCCAGGCCCACAAAGAGATAATTGCTCTGGCATATTTAAGGTAATTAAGGAAGCGGAGGTTGACTGCATATTCAGGACCTCGTTTGTCACTTGTGGGATATTATGCAGAATGAAGGAGGAAAAAACCCTGAGGCAGAGTTTGCAGCAGCTCTGTGACTGTGAGTTGTCGGTCGGCAGCAGCTCTGTGACTGTGAGTTGTCGGTCGGCAGCAGCTCTGTGACTGTGAGTTGTCGGTCGGCAGCAGCTCTGTGACTGTGAGTTGTCGGTCGGCAGCAGCTCTGTGACTGTGAGTTGTCGGTCGGCAGCAGCTCTGTGACTGAGTTGTCTGTCGGCAGCAGCTCTGTGACTGTGAGTTGTCTGTCGGCAGTAGCTCTGTGACTGAGTTGTCGGTCGGCAGCAGCTCTGTGACTGTGAATTGTCGGTCTGCAGCAGCTCTGTGACTGTGAGTTGTTGGTTGGTGTCACGCTGGCATGAAGGGACGCAGGAATGCGTAATAGTTTATTAAGCCCATATTACGGCGTGCCGCGTAAAGGCACGGGGACGAAGACCAAACAAACACGTAACAAAAACACAGGATTGAAACCCACACAAAAGAGTGAGCAGAACCTTGAATAAATAACAGTGTTTGTGAAAGCCCAAAACACACAGCACAAGCACTTACACAACCAACGGACATTGTAACAATAATCGACAAGACCATGGAAATCAAAGGCCACATATATACAAATACTAATCAGTGGGAATAGGGGACAGGTGTGCGTGATGAAAGTTCCGGAGGGATCCGTGACAGTCGGCAGCAGCTCTGTGACCGGCAGCAGTTCTGTGACTAATCCTTTTGGACTTCAATCAATCTTTCCATGTGTGAGAGTGATGTGCTGCCACACGACGCCCAAAATTAAATCCCAACATGTTTGGGTCTCAATCAATGCGGTAGCCAGGACTCTGAAGGTTGAATTAGAAAAAGGTTCAGTTAACCCTACAACTCTCTCAGTGGTTGGAAACAACAGTGGTTACTCCAATGGTTTGGCCAGATCTCGTTGTAAACAGGAAATTGATAATGAGCACAAAGTGAAGCTGCGGACAGCTTTTTCTATTTAGTGCATTTCCCATAGCTTATCTGAGGAGCCGGAGGAACCAATGCTACAGGAAAGACTCAAAGATGTCTGCTGTGTTCAATCTAACACTTTCTCTCTCTCGCCTCTCTCTCTCGCTCGCTCTGTCTCTCTCTCACTCTGCAGGGCAGTGGTTGGGCACAGAGAGCCGTTGCCTGACGACAGTAGAGACAACATCACCATTTTCACCCGGATCCTGGACAGACTGCTGGATGGCTACGACAACCGCCTGCGCCCCGGGCTGGGAGGTAGGCTGGTTTGTTGAGCGAAGACACTGCTCACCCCTCCCTACCTCTAACAGCCAGACACACTGCTTATGGTGCTTTCTGGACTCTGCCGCACACAATGTGTAGGATTCTCTCTAAGCTGCTGAGTCTGCCATCCACCACTTTAATAGAACTGTGTTTGAAACCTTCACTATATAGCCATGCTTTGCTTCAACGAGCCCATCAGCTAGCTAGCATATTAGCTTTTTGTAATGTCGAACTGTCTGCTTCTACCACCGTAAACTATTAAAGTAAGCTAGTTTTAACTTGAAGAATCAATCAGCTATTTATAAAGACCTTAATTATCTGAATCAGCTCTCTTAGTGATGGTCTGGGACAAAAGCTTTAACACATGATATGGTGCACCACAACCTGGAGTGAAATACAATTATCTACCTAGTTAAAAACAAGCCGCTGGCCACTGCCTCTACTGAAACAGAGAGCACCTGCTCTCCTCTCTCCTTCCTCCCTGCCTCCCCGCGGTGCCAGCCCACGCCCAGCGAGCCAGGCAGCTAGCTGTGGCGTATAGTGATGGATTTGGGGCTGTGACCCCATGATGAATTGGTTCCCTTGTCAGAGTGACCTCCATTGATCCTACAGAGTCTGACAATGGTTTTCATTACCAGCTCAGTTTCCCTGATCACAGTGAGAGTACATCTCTTCAGATGTTGAACAGATTGCTTTTTGGAACAGTGAAATGACTAATCCTCATCACAAGGAGATGCTTATCGCTAGCAGAATGCTACAAAGACCCTATTCAAAACAGCAGCTTCTTGACACTTGGCATGCAAGCCCAGTCTTCAGATCCCAGAGGTCCAGCAGAGCTCTGATTTCCTGCCCACTGGGCACGGCCCGGCCTTGGCGGAGGAAGGCTAATGCTAGATAATCATCAGGGCAGCATTAAGACCGTATGCTAATGATTTTAAGTTCATTGTGTATATTTTTTTAATTGAACTTATTATAAGTCATTTTTTGGGATTCTTGGTCAGAGGTCGGTGAGAGTGTGAATATGAAATCGTTTTAAGCTGACAGTGTCGAGCACCCCCACACTGTTCCACCCCCACTAGGATGTCTGATAAGTGTCACCACATCAGCTATGCCACCTGTGCACTTTCCATGAGTCTCCGACCTTCCAGACAGAGAGATCTCAGGTGCCCTCCAAATGTATTGGACGTGTTCTGTATTCCAAAGACCTCGGCATGTGCATTTTGATTAATGGCTGATGTCATGTTGCCAGGGGAACTCTAAATTCCATAAAGGCAGGTTCTGGAAGCATTCCATTGGTTCCAGTTTGTCTAGGAGCAACGACTGGCAGACAGCCACTCACAGCCTTACATCAAAAGCCCCTCATTTGCACAGAGACATTTACATCCTACAATTGATGAAATCAAAGTTAAGGTCGTGAGGCTCTATTTGGAAACCTTATAACTTCAAGGTGATTCCCCGCACTCCCGTCATCGTATTTAGGATGACTCACATTGTCATCTCTCTGTTACATCTCTTGTCTTTTCTTGAACTCTTTTCTGAAACTGCACATTTCACCCAGTTACACAGGACATGTTGTTTACCCCAGATAGGAAGCACTTCCAGTTGAAGGATAATGCACAGTAGAAAACCGTAGGACAATGCACAGTGAATAGCATCATCTGACACCAATACAAAACAAGTCCCTCTAAACAGGCCTAAATATGATTTGAATGTGGTCCTGCCAACCCTCATTATTCCTGTGATTTCTCATCTCTCATTTCTCATTTCTCGCTTCTAATCTCAGTTTGTTTCTAATCTCAGTTTGTTTCTAATCTCCGTTTGTGACTTTGATGATGATGATGCAAACACTCTCCCTGAAAACAACCCCGATTAAAGTCTGGCTATCTCCATACAGTAGGTTCAGTCTTGTTTATTTGGCGTAGAGTGTTGAGACATGAAATAGTCATGCCTCTGCCTCTACCATTGGATTTTGTCGTTTGGAAAGTGAGCTGACTTTTCTGAACTGACATTAACAACTAACCTGGAGCAGCAATAAGGTCTGGTGGTCAGGGAAAGGACTGGTCAAATCAGATCAAGATTTATTTATACGGCACATTACAGACATGGAATGCAAAGAAATGTGCATCACAGGAAAATACGGATCAAAAATAATAATAGCGGGAATATTTACGACACAACAAACATAAGCTAAAAAAACTAAAGAATGCCAAAAACTGAACGACTAA